>NW_020799105.1:7056863-7182163 GCF_003259725.1 Athene cunicularia
TCTCTAGCATTCCCTTAATTGTTTTTTTTTTTTTTTTTTTTTTCTTGTGGACTTTTTCTAGGGAAAAAAAAAAAAAGGGAAAAAGTGCTCCAGTCAGCTCCAGAAGGCGAACTATTGAGTTGCATCCATGACTTCAGTAAAAACTAATTTTATTTTAGCCTTTAGAGCAAAGGTGCTCTGCTTGGAACCTAGTCAGCACCCTACAAGGACAGGCTTGGCACAGGGAGAGCAGGGGGTGTGGGGAGAAAGGAGCACAAGGTGTGGTAGATCTTTGGCTGTATAGCTCTGTATCTGGCAGACTCAGCTGGCTTAAGACAGACCTTTAACCTCAGTTTCTAATTCTTTCCCTGTGTGAAATGAGAGCTGGTCCTGGAATGCTGCACTTGGCTGGCTTCTTCCATCTTCTCCAGTCAACCCCTTGAGAACTTTTATTAAGGAGATTTAGAAAACTCAAGGTTTTATAACAAAACAACAGAAGAGATGCTGTGCAGTTCTACAGTGCAAGTCATTTTGGATAAGTCATCCCACAACTTAGTAATACAAAGAACATGAAAGGTCTCTGAGAACAGTCTTACTCTCATAAAGCTTTCTTTAGGAAATGCTTTTGCACAGGGTTTATCTGTTTGCTGCACTGCACCATTTTGATTTGAAAAAAGTCCTGTAATTGCATTGAGTCTGCTTTTTGTTGCGGATAATGAAGCTGCCTGCATTTTTCCACTGCTTGAAAGCAGCCAAAACAAGTACATAAGCATTTGTGTTGCAAAAGAGTTCTGTGCCGTTACTAATCCAACGAAAAACGCATGGGGAGATTTACAGAGAAAAGGTTCTTGGCTGGAGCAGGCCTGCTTGTGCCTGCTTCTCATTTCTGAGTAAGTCAAAGGAGGGATCACTTGCCTTTTACTCATGCCAGAGTCTACTGAAATCCAACAATCCTGCATCCCACAGGGAACCAGGGGCCCATTGTTCAAGCCTGTGTGGCTGATAGAGGAAAATCCACACAGAACACTCCACCAATGAATCAGGGAGAGGGCTACTGTGCAACAAGATTTCAGGGCTCGTTGGTTTACTCTTATCTTGATATTTGCCAGTGAGATGACTGAATCTCCTAGGTTTCTACTCAGTAGCTCTGCTACTAATTTTCTATATATTCAGTCGGGATGATATTAGAGCTATTACATGTGCTCAACAGACCTGTGTATGAGCATTGAAGCCTGGGTTTTTTTAATCAAAGAAAATGGCCAATTTGGAACATCCGTATCTTGAGTTTGTTTCTGGGAGTCAGAATAGCTCCCTGTCCTCTGCAAAGGAAGGTACTTGTGTCTCTATACCTTCTCTAGACACAGAAAACTCATATTCAGAAGGGTCATCTCAAACTCTGGGTTCCTCTGGACTGGGCTACTGCCCAGGTACATGGGCTGGGGCAAAATCTAAACATGTCCACAAATCTCTGCATATTTAATTATTTGTTGCTGTTGTTTTTCAGGTTTCATGACTGAAATATAAGCATTACTGCCTGAAATCCTATAGGTGTAAAGCTGTCTGTTCTCATGCATCAGGCAAGTGCAGGAACACTAATGCTGCTGCAGGGAGAAATTCACCTCTAGGAAGCTGGATCTCTCTAACTCCACATGCAATCAGAGAAAGAGGTGCTTCAGGACAGGTTGCTCTGCTTTGCTGTTTTGCAGTGAGGAATATTTCATGGCCACAAAGGGTTGATGGGTTTGATGGTTTTATGTTACTATTGCTCAGTGTGCTGCTTCATCAGTAGGGTAGCATTTAGGAAGGGGTCTCTGGAGCTGCTTCAAACAAATTATTGAGCCTCAGCTAAGTACCAAAGGAAATATAAAGTGAGAAAAGTGCTGGTTTTAAGTCCAGGAGCAGGGACACTTTGCCCAAAGTTGAGAGAGGCCTTGAGTAACCCAAGGGCTGAAGGAATGTGCTGCTTGAAAAGATAAGTGGTGGACCATGGTAGAGGGCACCTGTCTCTTAACTTAGTACCAGGGACTGAGTCAATGGACTCTGGTCAGTGCTACTACAGGGAAAGAGGCTCATTGCTTTTTTCCTGTAAGCACTGGAGGTTTCTGACCCTTCACGAGCTATCAAAGCTCAGCGCTTGTTAACAGGCAAGTGCTGCCTATTAAAGGCACCCAGAGTAGCTATGTAATGAGCACAAAATGCCACAGCAGGGGCCCATCACTGGTGGTTATTAGCTTGAGGAGGAAACTTACCCCCTCTCCCTCTTCTGTTCAATTCCAGTCCTCGCTGCCAACAACTCCTTACATATAACAAGAGCTTTGTGGTTGCCAAGGAGAGCCCACCCCCACGGAGAGGAGGAGAATGTGTGGAGAAGAAGTAGCGAAGACCATTATCATCATTTATACAGCAATGGGAGACTGGCAGCCAAGTGCTGTTGGCAGTAAAGCTTTCAGCTGCTCTGGGAAGATTGAGAGTGGTCTCATAATGATTCCCAGACATCTGCTTCACAGCAATTTCTCAGACTCAGTCCCTCTTTGGATTGCTTTCCCCCTTTGTTTTATGCCCTTCTGAAGGGCAGGGGCTAGCAGAGTGAGCAGAAGGTGGACTCCCAGAAACAGGGGTCTGGAGGGGCCACTGTGCCCCAAGCACAGTCTCTGCTAGAACTAGAAAGAGCACTGACCCCTGGCCTATCTCCAGTTCTTATGCTGGGACATCGAGTCATCCATCCATCCATCCATCCATCCATCCATCCATCCATCCATCCATCCATCCATCCATCCTCACCTTGCCTTTTCTGGATGGCGGATGCCTGTCTCCTGGTCTCTTCATGCTCCGGGCAGTGCAGGCAGGAGAGGCAGCAGAGAGGGTGCCCTGCAGTGGAGGTGAGCTGGAGCCTTCACTGTCAGCTGTACTTTTGTGAGGAAACCCTCACTCCTTGTTTGCCCATTACAGCAGTGACGTTGTAACTCCCTGGGAATTACACAGCAGCCCATAACCGTGGAGAGCAGGGATGAAGCCCAATCCACAGCCACAGTTTTCCTTACTGGCTTTCTTTATTTAAGGAACTGGGGCAAAGTTGAGAAGACTTCCCCCTCACCTCCCCATAAATCTACAACTGGGAAACAAATGCAGGCCTCTCTATCAAAAAATGTGCAGCTCAGGCTCATCCCTAGCTGAGACAGGAGTGATGTGAGATTCCCCAAGCTGCAGCAGGCTGTACAGAGCAGATAGACTCAAATTTTATGAAGGCAAAGAGAAGGAGAAGTGTAGAGCCCCCAAAACACAATGGAAAGTGCTCTGGAGGAAACTTTGTGGCCAAGCACTCTGAGCAGATTTTTTTTTGCTGAGGCATAATTGCTTAAATGCAGCTTGGCTGAAAGCAAAAATATACTAGGGATTTTTGCTTTCTGTTAGCCACTTGAAAAGTGACATTAATTCCTTTGTTTCTTGTATTCCTGGGTGGGGATGCAAAGCCAGAAATTTCTCTGTGATAAGGACTCAAGTCCAGGTGTACAAACCCTACTTCCTGGCCACACAGGAATGGACTTGTGAGACTTGAGTGCAGTTGCTCTGGCTTTTTGCCAACACCACCAACAGCAGAGTTTGGCCCAGTGTCACCTTTCCACTATAACACATTACGTGGCTGCCAATGCTTTGACCAGGACAAGAGTGCGGAGGACTGCCTGGCTGCAGCACGGGTGGTTGGATATGGCTCCCACCAACATGTAGGAAGGGGACCCTGGAGCATCGTGGAGGGGATGCTGCCTCGTGGGTGGCTCTGTGCCCCTCTCAGCCCCTGACCTTGCAGCCAGGGCTGCCAGACCAAGGACAGCCAGTACCAGGTGAAAGGATGGTCATGGGAACCAGCCTGAGGACACCAGATGTTTCAGTAGACAATGGCAGCCCCCCTTTTAGGGGTAGGAACAGGGCGGCCGGGATCAGGGGTCACAGAGAGCTCTGCCTCTGTCTGATCCGATGGCCAGATGTTCTTGACTGGAAATGGCAGCGGGGTGACTGCCAAAAGGTCCATGGGGGAGGGGATGTCATTTGGGAAATAGTCTTCCTTCTAGCTGACATATTTGGACTGGCAGTCAAGAATGTCAGTTGTCCCTAGGGCTCTTTTTAGCAGCTACTGTGGCCAAGAGAGTGTGAAGACAGAGATGTGTAGTCTCAATAGATCAGAGACCCAGTCATGTCTAGTTAGACCAGCCAGATGATGTCAGAAATAATGTAAAATAATATAAGGCCTATCAGCATCTGTGAGAGGGGACATGCAGTGTTGGCAGGGAGAATATGCTGGAACATCCTGCGGGTCATTTGGATCACAAGTTTTTATGGGGCTAAAACCCATGAAAAGAAATTAGTTTTTCCTTTAGGTTCTCTGGTGTGTGGGGTATGTCCTGCAAAATATGAAATCCCCCATCAGCCACTCATATCCTAATCTTGAATTGCTGCAATTGCTCTGCCTATATACTGGAAGAATAGACTGTCACAGGGCTCTGTAACTATACAGACTACCTTTGAGCCTCTTAGGGAGTCTTTTGCTCTGTAAAAATGTGTGTGTGTTTATATATATATATGAAGATCTTGATTTATCTAGTGCAGAATAGCATCCCTGAAAAGAGAGATCGATGAGGTTCAGGATATTTTTCTTATCTACAGATTTATACACTCCTTTTTAAATGCTTCCAAATATTTTATCTCAATGTCTACTCAGTTTTAGAGAGTATGAACAAGACAGCACTGTAGAAGAAAGTTCATTTAGTGTGGCTCCTTGTTTTCTGACAATAACTAGCAGGCAGCTGTGCTTTTGGATAACAAAATGATCTGCTCTCAAGAAGGTCTCCTTACGTGTCCTATTAAAGATTAGTCTTAACCCTGAAACCAAAGGTTTTAATAACCCTTTAAAGACAAACTTACTATTCATTATTTACAACTTTGGATATGCTTGTTCTCTATAGGTAAATCCATTCCTTTTAGGATCTTGCCTTTTTTTTTTTTTTTAACAATATTATGGGAAATAAATTTTGTATATTGATCAAACATTGGCTAGAGAAGTGTTTCATCTGATCCATTTTGAATTTTCCCCTTTTTATTTCTTAAATTTTATCTTTTGAATTAGCCTCTTATTCAAAATCCTTTAAAAATCCTTTCACAAACAACATCTGCTCATCCCCAGGGACCTGCAGGACATAATGACAGGCCCTAGTGAAACCCATCTTCTTCATGAAGTGCGCTATGCATCTTTACAAGTGAAGAACCGGATAGGATCTGAGCTTTACAGTCTGAAGAGTGCCAACTGGCAGGAAAACAAGTTGTACTGAGTATAGAACCAACATAACCTAAAACACTAATATGAAATTAATCTGGATTTGTTATATAATCAAAAAGCTGATATGAATCAGAACAAGAGCTAAAAAGAAACTGACACTACTGAAAACAATGTTTAAATGGACATGTTTTCACAATCCCTCCATCACTCTCTCCCTTCTTCCTTCCCTCCCTCCTTTCTTTGAACCAGCTAGAAATTTTTATGCTAAGAGATTTCCAGCCATCTCATGATATTCTCTAGAGAAGAAAACCTTACAGTAATGGCCAGCTTCATTTACAAACAAGATCTGGGTAGCCTATCCTCATGTATATCTACTATCCCTGGCTCCTGAAATGGTGCAATATTCCCTGATCTGAGCAGAATTCCTGGTTCATTTCTGCTCTGGGCAACAATCAGAGCATGGAAGGGATTACTGTGGACTGAAATAACATGGATATAACATGGCATGTGGTCATTCAGGCAGTTGAAAGTCTGCCCTGAACAGGTTTGGCAGCCCCTCTGTCCTCATCAGCATGAGACAGAGGTCTTCTCCACTCTCAAATTCCTTGTATTGATTTAATTTAAACCATGTGCATTCCCACTGACATCCAATTGTCACCCCAGACTGTGCACCATCCCCTGTAGGTGCTATTCCTAGTCTAAGCAAATTACTCAACGCCTGGTCTCTCTGTTATACTCTTCTGGTGGCATTGAAAAATGTTATTGGAACCCACCAATATGATCCTCCCCTCCCTTCCTATCGCCACCTCTGACAAAGTGTTGCTCTGGGACCTGCTGCTGAAAACCTTCCGGCAATTCATCAAGAGTGAGGGGACCCGTGGTCTGTGGAGATATCTTCTTCTGTCTTTGCCTGAGAAAGAGCTTGCTGGCTACATCACCCCGAGCTGGAGATGCCTCACTCGGGTCACAGCTGTAAGAAGGCCAACAAAATTCTCTTGTTAGATTACATGTGCCTGCTCTTCGCAGTAATGCTTTTCGCTACAGGACAGCCAGGTGGAAAGCATGCAGCCCCAACTTCGCAGAGCACTGATATAAGCTCCTTGGTCCCCATGCCAGATTGGCAAAGCAAGACTGCAGAGATGAGACTGGCCTGCAAAGATGTGACGGAGAAATGGACAGCCCCAAAATGAAAATGGGGTCCCAGAAAAAGAGCCAAGATCACCTTGGCTTGGTCCATCTCCCTGCCCCTAGGCAGCATAAAGTATTTTTAGGTAAAGTAATTTTTGACAAACTAACTTTTTAACAAACTAACCTCTTGAGGCTCTTCATCAAAGGAGATCCTGCAATAACCACAGACAAATCTTTTCTGGTGCTTCAGTAACCATGCTCCAGAAAGATTTTCCTGATTTCTAACCTAACATCCCTTCACTGCATGCTAAGCACATTATGAGCCTGTAACTTCCAGCTGCCAATGGGATCTCACTGACACACAAGGTGCTGACGGAGGGGCACAAAGAGGCCAGACTAGGGACCCTAAACAGAAATGTTCATTACCAACACTACTGAAAGAGGATTTTCTCATTGTTGTTGTTTCTGGCACAGAATGGTAGGGCAGGCAGGGGCCATACAATGCCCTTGAGCATTGGGAGATTTCTTACCAATACCAGTGGGAGAGGTACAGGGATCAGGAGTCAGACACAAGCCTTTGTCTCTTACCTGCCCCAGAGGGTCAAGTTTCCTTCCACTTTATAAGTATTTATTGTTTCAGATGAAGGATGGTAGGGGGTCACAGGGGAGGTGGAACAGTGAGATAATAAAGGATAATACTGCTTCCAAAAGTGTGTCTGTTTTTTTCCAACGGTATTAGCTACTCTAATAAAAGACGTTATCTCTCCCTACAAGCCTTGACTGGCCTATATCCTTTCATCACAGCTTCAACAATGTTACTACTGCAATAAAAATATTTGCTGGCAAATGAACCTCTGGTTCTTTAGTTATGGATTGCATCAGCAACTGGAAGGGAAACCTCTACAGGGAAATGTTCTTCCACAGCCCTTTCAAGCAGCCCTGTTCCCAAAGGAAACATAGCCAGTCTGCCATGCACTGGGTTAGGAAACCAACAGTGATTTGACGATTTTGTTTTTTGTTGTTGCATCACTTGTGTTCACATAAGAAAGGAAGAAGGAGGTGAGGGGAAGAGGGGACTCAGGCTGTTGCTTACAGCATTAGGCCCAGCTTCTGCCAACCTGGACTGCTTATGGAGCCACAGCATAAGCAAATGAGCTGTTAGTGGAAGAACGAATCAGGTTCTGTAAAGGGTACAGTAAACCCTTAGGAAGGGGAGATCCTCCGTGGTTTACTGTTGAGCACTCTGCAGAATTGTCCGTCCTCTCTTTCAGAATTGGCAATGGGACCATTACAGCTATGGCTGATGAAAATGCATTTCTTCCTACAAACTTGTAGCAGCACAGACTAGAAGCTCAAGAGACCTCTGATCAGTCTTGGCATATTATCTATGGTGGAGATAGTATTGCATGGGTCAAGGGGCAAAAAGGAAATACAGGCCTGAGATTGAGCTATTCAAACACCTTTGGACTTTGATGAGAAAGAGTTCCTCTGTGATTTCTACTGGCACCAGATCCCCTTCGTTGCTAGTTTAAAGTTTGAGAGGGGCTTGGGCTAGAATTTGCCCATCTGAATGGCAGGATTATATTCATCTCTCCTCTGAAAAAAGAAGCAATGAGAAAATATGAACAGCACAAGCTCAAGCTGAAGTGGACTCTGAATGGCTCAAAGGTTCGCTGCAACCATTGTTTCCTGAAAAATGGTGTGCTAGGGCAAGAGCTGCTAGTGGCGGAGCTGTATTGCTTTTTGGCTGAAATAAAATGAAATGAGAAGGTTTCAAAATATTCAACTTTGTTTTTCAAGGGAATATGTTTTCATTCCCCATTCTAAAGTAAACTTGGGACCATGGAGACTGGTGTTAAACTTCTTTAAAGGAAAAAAAGTGCCAGAAATTCAATGAATCATTGCTTCTGGGCAGAGAAAGTGCAGTAAGACCTGGGGTCAGCACATTTCTGAAAAGAAGGCATATTTTAAATTTTGGAACGACCCCAGCTGTTTCTTTTAACAGCTGTGGGAGAAAGTCGGTTGTTCACAAAGCTCCTTTTCCTTCTTTGTCTTCAGTTCCTAGCACTACTCCAGTAGGAAGAGCAAATCTCACTCCAAGACAAGAAACAGTTAATGTATGCTTACCATCCTGGGTGCTTGAAGGCAAAGGGCCAGTCACACACATCACCTCTGAACAGGGAGTCACACACCCATACACCAACTTTGGAGGACAAAGTCCTTTCCCACAAGACCATGGTGAGAAGATTTAAAGTCTTAATGCAGCTGCTACTGCTCTGACTTAATAGATGTCCTTACACAGACCACTTGAATCAAGATTTGTTTCCCAGCAGAGATGTTTCACCCCTTGGATATAAGGCCATTGACCAACCTTTCCCAGTCAGGAAGCTCCAGTCATCTGTTTGCATCTATCTAATGATAGAGAGGAAGGGCACATTTTAATTAGAACATTTGAACTTGATTTGAACTCCACAAAGACTGGTGAGGTTCAAGATGCCGGCTCAGGTGCTGTTCAGTTTACAGAGCAAATGCCAAAAGGAAGTGAGAGAGAGAGGGAGAGGGAAAGAAAGATCCTAATAAGGACTGTGTAGACAGGAGTTTGACTCCATTTAAGGCACCCTGGTGGGCCATCATAACTTTGGGTGACTTATCTCTTCCTGACACATGCTGGAAGCTGCTCACATGCTAGATTTTGTTTTTAAAATTGTATCATCCTTAAAAATGAAATAGATCTAAGTGATTGGTGGCGGACTGCAAGATGGAAACAGTCTATGAATGGGTTTGAGCACCAAGTTGCTTCAGAATAAACATTCCCCAAAGCATGTTTTGGAATCGGGCTCCCACCTTGAAGGCTTGCTGGAATCCCTGAACTTTGCCAGCAGTTTTCTAAAATTCTTTGCTGCTGTTAGGCTTTGAAGTGGGGGAATTGATCACGGCAGGCCAGAACATTATGACATAAATGGATTTCATGTTTTGCTAATGAGTCTGCTCTTACAATACTATGCTGATTTACACCCAGAAAACAATTACAGCGATTCTTCCTAATAACAGCCAGGAGACCTGACAGTAATGTTCAGCCCTAAAAACTAGTTTGCTTAAAATTTCAGTGGAAGTGAATGGAACAATTGTGGAGCAAAAAGTGTCAGTGCAAGCAAACTCAGAGCTGGAGTTATGCAATAGTCCTCATTTTGCAGCGTACTATTGGGACTGAGTCATGCCCTCCCCAGTATCATAGCTTGAACTGAAAAATCTATCTACTTTCACAGGTCTTTCTGTAACAGCCTGTTAAGATATTTCATTTGGACCCAGAAGGGGAACCTGTTCCACATGCTTGACAGTGGATCAGACTATAGTTTTTCACATAAGGAGGCAATTAGCGAAATAAAGGGTTTCCTAATGAAGTGTCCATTCCCTGTACCATATTGCATTGGAATCTTGATGCAATGTTTAAAGCAGACCTCCCTTCTCCTCTATTCTGCAGAAACACTCTATGGTTTCCATAGGATCTCTCCCAATTTATAGTATTTGAAGTGGATAGGGAATCAGCACCATGGAGTTCATTTGAAATGGATCTTTACCAACGTCAACATGTAAGATACCCTGTGCAAGGCTCCCTGACGTATTCCCACCAGTCTGAAAGAACATGCCTGGACTCACCCGGTGGCAATGGAAATTAATTCAGTTTAATCAGTGGAAATCCCATGAAAATCATCACTGTGCCCAAAACAAGACAGGAGTGTGACTATTTTTATTCTGTGAATGAAGCTAGGCTCAACAGGGAAACCAGCCTAAGGTTTTTGTACATGTCTGAGTTACTGACTGCCAAAGCTCCACCATTTTACTGAATCACATGTGCTGCACACAAGATCTGCCTTATTGATGGTATGATTGCAAAACCTAAGGAGGTGAGGCCATCTTCAACAGCAAAACTGAGGTAAGAGGTTCTGAGCCTTGCCTGTGTCTGGGCTTTCTCAGGGGTGCCCAGGTAGGGCCACCTCATAGCTTGTGTCAGTGAAATGACCCATGTTGCCAAACCAAATCAACTGTTATCTAGGATGCCACCAAAAGCTGCCTGCATGCAATGGCAAGGAAGTGAAGCAGATCTGCCAGAGCTGGAAGATTCTCAGACTTGTTTTGCCACTAAATAAAGTATCAGCTCCTCACTCCTGAAGAGCACAAAGCAGAGAAGTTTTTGCAACTGGCCTCAGAAGAGACTCTGATCTGCTGCTGGATGTTCCCTGGTCTGCAGCTGGAGGAGGACTTCTTACTGGGTGTGATCCATCTGCATGATGCAGGCTTACCACTATTGAAATGGCAGAAAGCAAAGTCAGGGCCTCTGTGGGCAGCTCAGACGTTGTGAATGACTAGGCTGGAGAGGGCTGTGTTTTGCTTTGTCTGTTAATAGATGGCAGTCGTTGTGTTTCTGGTCATAGGACTAAATCATGTCCCTCAATTTGGAGGCATGATTTAGAAGAACTGAACTGCAGCTGTAGTCAGCTATAAATTTAGCTGTAGAATTTCTGGATTTACAGCAATATAAATGAGCTCCAAACTTGTCCCACAGCAACATCGGAGAAAGTAGTATCCATGGGTGGGTCTGAAACTGCAGAAGCACCCTGAAATAAGCTTTATTTGAAAGACAGCAAACTGCTCTGACCTACTACCCAAAGTCTGGAGAGTGACAGCCATCGCTTATGCATGGTGATAATCTCCTGCAGCCACATCTATGCTCCCTACGTGATCAGCCTCACCTGCTCCTTTTCGCAAGCTCTAGGCTTCAGATTGATGTTTAAGTTAAAACCTGCCTTCTGCCTTAACTTCATGAGCCCTCCAGAGCAGGCAATAGTATTTGGTCATATAGAGATTTTTGGTTTGTTTATTAAAGAAGTTTATCAAGACAAGCACCAGAATGAAATCCGGGTGCCACTGAAGTCAGTGATTAAACTGCAAGTGACTTAACGGGGCCAAGGTTGCAGCCTGTAGGCTTCATCTGCAGTACCTGTAATGAATAACAGACACTGACTTTGAAGTGACTTTGTGCACTGATGATATAGAATCCCAGAAAAAGCTGTTGCTAGTAAGCAAAAGCCCTCAAATATCTGAGCAAGGTTGTGATCATTAATCACAGGCTTTTTTACCTCCACATCAGAATGAAGATATATTGAATCCATGAGCTAATCTGGTATTTGAAGTTAATTAATTACATCTCCCTATATATTTCAATGAATCCAGGACTTGTGCCAATAACCTGGGGAAAGAGGGATTATGGCTGCATTGCTTTCTTCCCCTTTTGTTGAAAGAAAACAACAGATTTTTAAATTAGATGTCACATATTTGTTAGATATATTGTGTAGTTTCCTTTTCTTCCTCTCCCTCATATTAACTACCTGTCCCAGAAGTTTAAAACTTCATCCAAGACACAAATATCCTGAAAGCAATAAGTAACTTGTAATGAAGAAATCAAATACCTGAGAGCTGTGGGACACATTACACTTCTGTTATGCTGGGGCAATCCCAATAAGGCAGGGGGCAGAAACCGGCCATGTATCTGAAATCAAGTACTTGATTCTACACTATTAGATGTTGGCTCAGCATGAACATGTTGCTTAGAACAATTACAGATATGCCAAAGGAAATGTCCAAGGTCAGCCAAAATAATCAGCAAAGTTCCTTGAGCCAATATCCCATATTCTCCTAAGATAAACTTAAACAACATTTCTATTTATTGTTTCCCAAGTCTCTTGATAGTCCCTATCAAAAGGAAGAAGAATTAGAAGAAAGGACTAGAAAACAACTGTGTAACAGTTGCAAGAGCAGCATTTTGAAACTGGACTCTTCAGTACGATCTGTACCAGCCCAAAGTGGGCAAATTTTGAAATAAATCAGAGAAACCACATTTGCCAAGAGGCATCAAGTGAGATTTGGGCATCCAGAGAGAACTTTTTGAAGATTACCCACATGCAATTGCAAAGGTCTAGTGAAGAGTGGGAAAAAGCCACTTTTTCTGTGCCACTGTGTGCAGAAAGTTGAGCAGAACAGATGCTTCTGCTGAATGGAAATTGATGATTCTGGCTCCATCTGAGATGAATGACAGATAAAGGAGAAGGGCAGAGAAGGACTTGTCCATGTCCTACAGGTGTACAAGATTTGCTTTTTCTCTACGTCTTCCCTGGTCCCCTGCTATAAATGAAGAATATTTCAAACTGGAGACATAGTACATTTGTAACCAGGGAACACAGGACAGACCTGCCAACACGTGTGAGCATGCTGGTATAAAAGGAGGCACAAAATAGGTTCCCTCTTGGTTTCTAAAAGAAAGCTTCCTCACTAGAAAATTGTAGGCAATGATGTGTGTGGCATGAACCCAGACGTACCAGAGCTGCTGTCTTCCAGATGGGCTGTTAAATCACCCACAGTTATTAAAATACCATGGCAACTTCTGCAAGTGCAGAAATGCTCAGCATAGCACCGTGGCCAGATTCCAGCTGGTGATGCTTCAGTCTCCTTGATCCTTTGCTCTCCGGCTCTCAGCAGCACCATTCCTCTCCAGCTGTACTCCTGCGGCTGGAGCTTGAGCACCCGCAGCACCCAGGACCCTATGAACCCTGCAAAGCCAGGCTTTCACTAGAGCACAGGTAGTCATTACAGCCCATTACAAGGCTCACTTACATTCCCTTTCTCGTTGCAGGTGCACAAGTACAGTGAGCCCGAGTGCCCATTACAGATGAGACATTTCAGGAGCAGCAGCCCTCTGTGGACAAGAAGCCCTCCAATGTCAGCTGCGTCTTCCCTAAAGTGCTTTTCACCCTTGAAAGCATGGAAGAAAAGCAGCATGCACTTGCTGGCTAGAGCCAGCAGTACCACATGAAACAGTAAAACTGAAACAGCAGAGTTTTGCACACAGGGTCTCAGTAGAGTTGTCCCAGCAGGTCCATTGCCTACTCCCTGGCTGGCCATCACTGTACTAAGCCACTCTCCCACTCCCGGTATTCTGTCTTTTGGGAAGTCAGGCACCAAAAGGATTGAGGTCTCCACTGTGAGCCCAACAATTTCACTGTATGTTAGGGTTGGTTAAACCAATATACTGCAAAGGCAATAATAATTTTATGCACATATTAAGTGAACTCTTTTCTTTGGTGCTGTCTAAGCTAACACTGGGATGTCATGTGCTATATAAGTGTCTATAAGTGCTTGTACAAATCATCTATAAATGTTTGCATTTCCTCTTGTTTCTGAGTCAAACAGACATAGTTATACAGCCCTGGCAACAACCTTGCTTGCTTATAAACACAGAATTCCCATCCCAGTCTTACTGCCAGCTGTGGCTTGATGCCTCTGGCTGCAGCTGCCTGTGGCAGACCCAAGGGATGAGACCGGCTGTGTCTGCCTGTCAGAGTGGCCACACTGCCTCCAACTCTCCTGGGGATGCTGTAATCCTCCAGGAGCTCTAGGAACTCAACTGATGTTTCCTTTGCTTCCCTTATCCTTTATTCCTGGTTCTTTCTGTCCCCACAGTGCATTCATACTGGGACTATGGTGCAATAAGGAAGCGTTACCACAAAACCTCCAAGAGCAGTTTTGGAGATGAAGTCTCCATAAGGGAATTCAGAGTCTTAGCACCAGAAGCAAAATGTTGATTCATTGAAAACCCAGTTCATTGCCAAGTAGCAACAAAACCAGGACTGATGTCCTCTGCACATCGTCTCCAGAAAAGGGGAATTTTATCAATGTTTTTCTCAATACTCTCATCAGTCCTGTGACCCCTTTTCCCCCATGTGTCTGACGAAACTGCTAAGCTGGAGATGAACAGTCCAAGTTTTCTTTTTTTCTTGGCTAAAGACAGGTCTTGCCCACCACAGGAGTTCACGTGAGTTCTGCACAGACCCACAGGGCTGCAGGAATCCAGTGGAAGTGGATTTGTCCCAGACAAGTTGTCAATACTATCAATCCTCTGCTTGCCTATCAAGCTTAGTTTGTTGATTCAATATGCAGCGTAACAAGCCTAAGGTAAGATGCTCTGAACAACACATAGTGAAAAATTAAAATCAAGTCCATGCATGCCTCCAGCCAGCACCAACCACAGCTCAGGTGTTCCTCCGTGACAGGAACATTTGCTCATTGCTAGAGTGGAAACATTTTACTTCTGTGTCCTGCACATTGTAATCTCCAAATGATACTACTACACATTAATTGAGGCCCTGAAGGACTTTTCTTTACTAAGTAGTAAATTATAAAATAAAATAAACTGGCCCACGATATATTTTTCCCCTCTCCAAATTAAATAAATCAGAAAACAGTGCTCCTCAATCAGACCACACACACAAAACTCTTGACTTTTTTGTTTTGTCTTACAAATTAAGTCTATTTGGCCAATATAAATATCTGGAAGCCTACCAGAAGTCGCCTTGGTCAGACTGCAGCAGGTTTATAACAGGTATGGCTCAGTAAACTCCACAGCTTGTCTTTCTTAAAGGAACTGTTACAGCTTTCTGTGGTAACATTAGTTTGTTTTCCTTTCTCATTAAAGCCTATTTATTTGCTGACTTTGATCATCAACCCTCTGCCTCAAAGGAGTAATGACAATAATGAAACAGAAATACACACACACACACATTTCTAGGCAACAGTGGGATGAGAGAGCCAAATGACAAGATTGAGTGTGCAGGACTGTACCATGAACAGAAATATTTTCTGGAGTGTTTAGAAGATAGTAGCAGCCAGGAAAAAACCTAACAGAAATAAGGCACGTGTCACTGTGCTCTGGTATCCTCCTTCTATAAAAAAAAAATAAATAAATTTCTACCTTATAATGTATTGAAAGCTAGAAAAGACCTTTGGATGTGTTGAGTGTTTTTATGTAAATTGTCCAAGGCACAGAGTAGGGCATATGCAATTCTGGATCTGATCAAATGTGTTTAACTGAAAAATTCTCCCAACAGAACAGCCTTATCAAATCCAAAAGCTTTCTGAAGATACTAAATGTTAGGAAAGTTAAATTTTCCAGATGGAAACCGAGAAGACAATCTGTATGTTGGAAAACGAGTTCAGTGATAATTTTTGGCGGAGACATACAACCTTCTGGCCCCATATCTGGAACTTGAGCTTTATCTGGAGCTAAGGTTTGGAGTAGGGAGGGTTTCGCTTTTCCTGCTTCTCCATCCCTCACTTTCACTCTCTTCCCTCCCTTCTTCTCCACTCAGGGAGGTTAAAGAGTACAAAGGGGTGAAGATGGGAAAAACCCAGCCTGTATAAATATGCCTACTGTTTCCTAGAAAGGGAGACGAGGAAGATGGGGATGTTGCTGAAGAAAGCACATTAGCAGACAAGGAGCAGAGAGACCTAAACAAATAGAATGTTACAGAAAGACTCAAAGCCCCCTAAACCCACAGAAAACAGAGCATTTCATGACTGATCTTGTCCCAGAATTGAGTAAATAAATAAATGTTTTGGACTTCTTGATTAAGCAGACCTAGAAGCTATGTTTATTTTCAGACCACTTTCTGAAGTGAAAAGCAAGTGCGCATTTCTGCAGGAAAGCCAGGAAAGTTTGAGAGATTAAGTATTTCAAGAGGGGACTTTTGCTCAGAATATTAATGGAGTAGAGTGAGGGAAGAAAGACACAGACTTTCAGCCTAGCTCTAGTCCTCTCATTCAGGCAGCAAGGCTTGGGGCTGGCCCTGGCACAGCGACTCATATTAGCCACCCTGCCAGCATGCTGCTTCTCCCTGCAGACCTGGGGGAAGTGCAAGAACCGACACGAGTTGAGCAGTGCTGCAAGAGGTTTCCAGCTGGGGGAAGGTGTCAGGTCCCCCTTGGTAACAGCATGTAAGCCAGCTTTGCTAGTCCACTGCTGCCCATGACTTGCCATCCAAAGCAAAGCCTCCAGCACAGTACCAGTTGGGGCTGGCACATGCACAAGCTCCATCATTTACCAATTTCACTGGAAGAAACATAAATGAAACACAAAAGGTTAATGCCAGTTCCCAGTTGGCTGAGCTGTGACAGGTCTTACAAGCATCGCTCAACAAATATGCCAAATAGATGCTGCACATTGTCAGTGGAAAAAAATTGCACCTTTTGGTGCAACCCTCTGGCCAAAATAGCCCATGCAATAAAACACATGGGTTTATTTTTTTAAAACAGCACCAGAATGAACTTTTACTTTAAATAAAACAAACGACTGCTAATGGTCCTTTCCCACCTTCAGTCCCTTTGGCTTTTTTTCTCCCCTTCTTGGTCCTAGACATTTTACAAACACTTGTACATAACCATACCCAGGCCAAACAGAGAGTCATTCTTCATTCCAAACAGGACATCAGGGATAGTGAAAAAACAATGTTTGTGGCTGCATTGTACAAAGGTGGAGGGAATATAGGACTGTTTCTGTGTCTGGGAACAGATGACGAGTGTTTGTTTTTAACACGGTATGTTAGAGAACAGATTAGATAATAAAATCCTAAACAGAAGACCTCATGCTCCACCAAATCTGAAATAAACTTCGAAGAGACGTCTCAGTGAACTCGGTCTCCTTCTGGGCCCTCTAGTACCATGAGGTCAGAGCTGCAGGGATGGATCATTTCACATCATTTGCTCAGTCAGTCACTGGCTGAGTATAAATGACCCCTGAACTGTGGCCTGATGTGATCAGGAATAGTAGGTCTGGTATTCTGATATTTTGGGAGGAGTTAATATGTCACTGCTGCATCTGTGCCTGTTCTGATCAATCACTTATTTCTAATAGAGTGTGCACAACCCTGCCTTGCAGGAAATATATGCAGAAAAGTAAGATTTTCTGAATTATCCGTGGGATTTAAGAATCTTGTTTCCAGGTGTGACTTTAAATCTTTTGTTCCAGAGAAGGCAAAGTATCATTAAACTTCATAAGCACTGTTTTCTTAAGTACATTACAAATTGCATTAAATTGTAATCATTAGGGCCACATTAACACAGCTTGGCCCAAAACCATTTCTGGATTTTTCAGAAAAGCAAGACATACGGAAAGAATTAATGTGGATCAACCTGAAACATTTTGATTGCCTTGAAGCATTTAAAAAGCTATGGTGAGTCCTTCCAATGCAGGTCATTATTATTAACTGGCAACACACAGTTTTGAAAAAAAACAATGAAAAATTAAGGCTGTCCAGTAGTATAGCTCATTGTTTTCAAAGTCATGGTTGCTTGTTAGTTTTGGATGAAAAATAAAAGCAAGCTGAATATTATTCCTCATTCATTAGTGGGTTTAGTTCCCTGGAATTCTATTTAAGAACAAGTATAGTAAATCCATTGTTTTTAGACTAACAGAGTAGGATGAGTTGCTCTTCTGATAAGTAGAGTTAGTTGGAATATTTTGAACAGAGCATCCCTCCACCCCCACACTTTCTCTTATCAAAAATGGGTCTGTTTCAACATTATAAACATTTTCCATGGAAATGGATCATTTCCAATGGAATTTTCCACAGAAGACACAAAACGAAGTGCAGAAGGCCTATTTTGTTCAGAGTTGACATGATGCCTGGTGTCTGCACTGCACCGTGGGAGCTTTGCAGGGACATGCTGTGCAACCCTGCCCGGCAGCCTCTCGTGTGGCCTGGCCCATGCTCCAGGATGAGGGGTGGCAAGGGGTGGCCACAAGACCTCGTGGGCCATGGGTACCACAGGCCGTTGTGGGAAAAGAATATGCCAAGAATAAGGTCAAACCTAAAACTGAAGGCAGCTTTTCAGCATTTCTAAACCCATGATTTTCTTTGAAAAATAAACTCAGTTAAGTTTTATTTCAACTGCTTGTCCCAACTGTTTGTTTGTCCTTAGTGCTGAAATTACATTTTTCCCATGGGAAGGACTTTATTTTTTCTGTACCCTTTAATGTCAGTCACTCCACTGCCCTAAATTTTATTGAAACACCATAAGCATAACCTTAAACACCTTTCAAAGCCTCTATTCATAATGATCTTTGTTTCTTTTATAGCGTGATTACATTTTCTATGTATCTTCTGAGTTCCTAGATGTACCAAAGCAGTGTGTACCAAAGCAAAATTAGGTGGTCCAGTTTGACAAATATAAATTGAAATCACCACCTAAAAAAAAAAGTGTGGGAAGTAAAAAAAAGTTTAGACATCAAGTAATGACCATTTGCAGATTTTTAGATCTACCTTTCAGAGCTTTGTAAGCAGAATACCTCTGTTCATTTTGACAGTCTTTTCTTAAGCTGTTACATCTCAGATCCACATAGCCCAAATTCCATCTGATTCCTTGGGTTTTAATGTTTTTCCTGACAGCTTTAGCTGTATCCTCTAAGGTGCTGTGTCCATAGAAACCCCCAGGCTGAGAAGCTCAGGTCAAATTTGGGAAGAAATCTTTGATTAAGTAAAGATTTTTGTAGAATGTCTGCTTTCCTTGGTGGTTTTGCTTCTTTCCAATTCCTCTTGGTAGGCTAGAAAAATGAAACACCCTATTCTTGCTTATAAAAAAACTTGCATTTGTCCTTTTTGGTAAATAATTGTTATTTCACACTGAAACTTCAAATTACTTTATTGAAGATGAAATAAAACATAAAAACTCTACTCATAATTTCTGTCTACTTCTTTTTCTGGAAACAGGAAGATGAACTGATAGGAGCAATAGGTCTCAATGTCCCAGAAATTGCGTACTACTAGACATGGGGAGGAGAGAGCCGGTGGCCTGTGCCAGGAACAGGAGCTAAACAAGGAGTGGATCTCATGGGTACATTGTTCATTGAATCACCCTTTTCCATGATGAAACACAGTAGACTACCTCAGCACTGTGCTGATTCACAGGATTCACCTCCACTGATATTCTTACATGGAGTCAAGGATGGAAAGGGAAGGAGCAGAGGTTGGGTAGGGCCCTTAATCCTGATCTCCTGAATGGAAAGGAAAAAGGTAGGGAATATGGATTTCTGAAGAGGAACAGAATGCTGTTATTTTTGGCCTTCTCAGAAATTTCTACAAAGTGAACAAGTTTCAGCTGAGTAAGCGTCAGGAGCTCAAATAGGAGGCCCAGCTCCACATCAGACTTCTCAAAATGTTCGCTTCTCAGGTTATTAAGTTTGGTCTTTGCCCTCCTGAGACCCATGAAATGAATCAATGTCTCCTGCCAACCACCAAGGGATTTGCTGTCTTCATGCCTCATTGAGACATCAAAAACTAACCAGTGAGGTGAGAGTTTCTCAGTCATGAATTGCACAATACTCCAAACACTAATGCTCTATGTACAGAAATAATAACCTGAGGGCAGATCTCTTCACACTGTTGTTGATACATTTCCTAATCACTATCACTCTTTAATATCCCAGTTCATACTAAAAGGCCAACACATGTAAATGCTGTTTTGCCTGCAAAATGTCATATGCAGGCAGGCAGCTACATTTTGGCAGAAACTGTGTGAAAATGCTAAAATCCTTAGCTGGTACAGATACTGTACAGATTGAATCCTCTGAAAAATTTCAGTATCACACACAAGAATAGATTATTGCCACTCATGCAACTGTGAGACAATTTGGTTAAAAATGAAGGCCTAAATCTTCCTTCAGGTATTCCTCAAAATGTTTCTTTTTTAGGAAAATGTTACTTAGCCCTCATAGCATGAGAACTGTGGAGGAAAAATCGAGTTATTGTTGATATCTCTCTTGAAACTTAGTGATGATGAAGTTCTGTCAATAATTTCTCTTGCTGCAAATTGTGAAACTGAGGTAAGTTGGTACCAATGTTCATGTCTAAAAAAAACTACACAGGCAGCACAGAACCGATGTTACCTTCCAATATGCATAACAATTGCTAGAACATGTTCTGAAATCTTTAAAACAGCAAATGAGTGACACAATTGTGCAGCTGGAAACAGACTAGTGGTTAACTAGGAGTTTCCTCCTTAAGAGCTGCAAGTTTAGGAGCATTTGGTTTAGTCCTTTTCATGAGCTTAACAGAGTCAGGTAACTTTTCAGAGATGGGTGGCGGACTACTCACAATTAAACCACTGGACTCTTTCAATCAACTTTTAAAACTATTGGAAAGCACTGCGCTCCAATCTATGGATTGGTTTTCCGTGGCAATACCGCAGTGCTCTCTCTTCTGAGTGTGTAGAACAGACATATTTTCCTCAGGAAACTTGTTGGCATGAACATCTGTCCCATGATAACTCCAGAAACTCTAGAAGCCTTTGAGGGTTATTAGCAGTCCATAATTTCAGTCTCATATCTCACTCTTATCACTTATTACTTCCTTCGGAACAGAGACTTGAGCTTGAACTTGGACTTGCTTCAGATCAGTCCTGTTCCCCCTATGTAGGAAACATCCTCTAGCATCCAAATCTTGGAGCAGATGACACTCTTGAGCCAAACTGCTCCATCTACTGTGTGGAGGTTCTTGCCATACAGTTCACAGTGAGTTCAAACAGGGAAGCTCCGAGTGCTTGTCTGGATGGTTTCAGGTACACTTGCATGTCCATTTGAAATGAGGCAGAAAAGTGCATGTGTGGTGATATTTTAATTCATGAGCATCTGAACCCAAATCAAGTGCCACCCTGAAAATACATCCCCCCAGTAACATTTAAGTGTAACAGGTTACTGTCTTGGCTATCAGCAAGGGGACATTAGCAGTGAAGACACTGACTTCACACTACTTTATCTTTCATTACTTTCACCTATCATCTACAAAGATGCTGAGGAAAGCCAAGAAGTGGTTTAACTGCTTTTTATTTACATTTCCATAGTAAATCTACTTTTTTCTGTTAATTTCCAGAAAATAATCTATACTTTTTCTGGTCATTCCCCCTTTTACACTACAGTGTCTGATAAGCACAAATACTGGGTCAGACTTGTCAAGTTTATCAGTGTGACTGATCCCACAGTGGGATTCACCAACCCAGAAGACTGTGTGGCAACAGTTATCTAGCAGTTTGTGATAGTGCCCAAGGTCTACGGGCTGATGACAGCAGGAGAGACTCTCAAGCACAGCCATGAAGTCTCATTCATCTGCCAACAAGGGAACAAATAAGCTTTAGACACTGCTGTCCCCTTATTGAACAGAGTGTGTGATGGAGTCAGGGTTCTATCTGAGCAAGACTACAGGTAGGACAGGTGTATTTCACTAAAGCATAAACTCCACATTCATCAGAAGTGGAGAAATACATGTTTTTGTTAAAATTCTCCAAGCAAAGGTGTTTTGTTTGGTTGTTTGTTGGTGGAGTTTTTTTGTGAAAACAGAACACTGGCAATTTTCATTCCATCGCATGCAGAGGACAAGGGTGTAATAGGATAGAACATATATCCAGCATTTTCTATGGCCTAGACTAGTCTGACTGCAGCCTGAATTATTCATCATTGTGCTAATGCACAAAGGACTGGGTAGTCCATCACTGGAACTCCTGCCCATGATATGACCAAAGGACTTATCTCTTAGAAGCCTAGAATGAGACAGCTGGGAAAAGGAGACAACATAACTATACTTCCTTGAAATCATTGCAACAACATACAACACACAGGTCTGGGTTCTTTGCTTCTGGCATGTTTCAAAGTTTCATATAAGCAAAACCTAAAGCCTAACTCTTCTCTCTACCTGTTTGTGGTAACTATAAAAAAAAGTTAATCTGTATAATGTAACACGTCCCACCATAAAATACTGATCCTATTAAAATAAGCTTTAGACAAAGCTATTTATTCTAATGTCCAGTTTTGAAGTGTTTTAATTGTACCCATGCCTTACAAAGTACATTAGTCAGTGTAAACTGAAGACCTGGAGACTGAAGTATTATGGGTTCTTAGACCTGAGTACCAGCCTGGAAAGGCAGAAGAGCTGTCTTAAGCTGCTTGATGCAGACAAAAAAATGATCATTGACTTCAGAGATGTTGTGTGAAATGTTCCCTTCCCTAGTGTCCCATTTCCATTTTGGGAAGTAGAGAGTGGACATAGATTCCAGTCCCAGGGAGGAATAGACATTTAAGATGCATCTTTCCCATCAGCATTTCTCGTCTGCTCACTTAGCTGCTCCTCTCCCAGCATGCTGACTTCCGAAACACTGAGCCCTCCCATGCAGTGAACAGTCAGTGCACACACTGAACCTGGGGCTGGCAGCTCCATTAGGTGTCTGCAAATACCATAATGCTATTACGATATGAGGCTTTTTGTGGCTGGATGCCAAAGTCTACTGGCTAACCCTTCACTGTAGTGAGGATAAGAAAAGCTAACATTTCACTCAACCATCAGAAACATGAATTGACCTTGATAAGTAGATGAGTGGAATTTTTCAGATTTGGGGTAATAATAGTCACTGACTCCATGATCACTGGTGGTATTGGGATATTTAAATAATCAATCTTCGTAAAGCTCCTAATCTTTGCCTGACAGGCACTATATACAGTGTGTAGAATATTAATACTGCATTCAGTTCTGGACAGCTCAGTAACAGTAGTGAGAACAAATTGGAAGGAATTCAGAGAAGCACAGCAAAATGATGGAGTGGCTAAAGAGACTGATTTATGTGGGGTTGTATCAGAAGAATTATGTGTTTTATTTTGGCCAAAACACAAGGGAGAAAGGATGATCTGCAGAATGGTGTTTGAAGGGGAGACACTGCAGGAGGAAAGGAAATTATTTGGAGCTCTTTCAGGATGTCCGATTAGAATCAGTAGAAGAAATTAAGTAACTGACAGTTGAGGCAGTACATCATGAAAGTCCAATTCCTCTGTTACCTCCCAGATAAGCTGGCAAAAATATGTGTCCCAAAACTGAAGGTGGGTAAGACATTAGAGGCTAATAAGGAAATAATGAGAAATTAGGAGAAATAAGAATAAATCTGCAATTTGTAATGTCCCAGTGTCTTCTGAACCTTCTGTTGAGGACTCAAGAGATCCTTCACTTTAGGAAGAGAAGAGAATATCAAGAACTAGTAGGGAGGTGCTGAAAAACCATGAGCAGTTTGGAAGAGACCCACAAGTCATTTCCTAGCCACTGACACAGAGAGAAACAAAGTTAGGCCAGGGCTGGGATGCAGACAACCTGGGTGTCCTGACTCCAGGTCAAACCTTGCTATGAAAGAAGCCTGAACTAAAGGTCCTCTGGACAGACAAAATCTGAATCTCAAGCATCCAGCTCTCGCTCATGTCTCGTTTAAGGTGACTGATTTGCATATTTTAAGGGGAAGAGAAGTGTTATATCCAGGATGGGGATTCTGTGCTTTCTTGATCTCTCCTTCCTGCCAATGACAGGAACTTGCAGTGCAGCTGTCAAAACCCTCAACGTAACACATAAGAGTAGTGGGGAGGGAGTATGCACTTCTTTTTGGCAAACTTGCTATCTAGAAACATGTGTGCAGAGGAACACCCACCAAGGGTGAACTTGCTGTGTCCCGGGAGGGAGGAGTCTCTTCAACAGGACAACAAGTTCCTCTGGAAGGGGATGAGTGGAAATCATGTAGAAACAAGAGATCAAACAGGCCTCTTGCATACTGCACAGAAGGCAAAGGTTTAGTCACTCTGTTTTTGGAGGAGTACTGAGCTACCCATGACCTCTGAACAGCCACCATTTGTGAAGAAAATACATAGTTCAAGGAGGCTGTCCGAGCCAGAGCTTTGCTTCCCAGGTGTGGGCTGTGGTGCACCTCATTGCTGCTCTCTGCATGCAGCTCTCCTCATGGGGAGAGTGAGGTACGCCGTGAGGTTAGGCTGTGGGGGTGGGGGTGTTGTCTCATCTTTCCAAGTGTCCTTATTTCCTTTTAGATTTAAGAGATTTTAAACAATAAAAAGTATTTTAAGAACAAACATTTTGAAAGTAAAATCAGCCTTTCTGTTTCATATGCTGGAGTTCTCAAGTATTAAGGCCGACTGTGGACTCAATTCTATCATACTTAATGGAGAGTAGTGCTCCTTCCATTTTCTGTTGAATGTTACAGAGATTTTTCTCAGACCTTCACCATACCTGGAGAAAGAAACTTTATTTTAACCCCTGAAATGATACAGCCAGAGTTCTGACAGATTGACACCTCACTTTGCCAGGGTGACACTCTTTGACACAGAGAGCTCAGCATACTAGGAGAAAAAGGACCATAGCTTCGCACACCTCCCTCCCTGGTACAATGACTACTTTTCTTACGAAAATCTGCTTTTGCTTTTACTAAAGGGGGCTAGTAGTAACTCAGCTTCCTCCCCTGCCCTTTCACACACCAGAGCATGCCGTTCTGGACAGTTACCTCCCAAATGCTCCTTGACTTATCCCCAAAAGCAACAGCACTGTGATGTCCTGCCACTGTAAGCACCGCAGTGATCAGCAAATATTGCTGATGAAAGCAGTCCATGGCCCACACACATTCCTCTTCGGTGACACTCAGGCCAGCTAAGCCAGGCACATACTGTACTGAGGAGACTTAAAATGGATCCTGACACAATCAGGCACTTCTCCTGCTCCCAGCACCAAAATGTAAAGAGAGAAGCACTTTGAACACTAAAAAAAGTTAAAACTATTGTATGGATATTACACCCAGAGTAATTCTTCTCTGTAAAATTCACAGAGCTAATGAAGTTATACTGGTAAAAAGGTTGGGGTGTCCTCACTGGATCTAGTTGATTTACATGAACATATAGAAAAAATTGTATTTAATTGCCAGTCACCTGACCCTGGTAGGTGATGTGGTTAACATCACTTTCTCAGTAGCTCATGGAGTTGAATCTGAGGCAATAATGTTTGAATTAATTAGGACAGAGCTCCTCACCATGAATTCCCATGCTTTTGGGAGCACTTGTAACTAGGGCCACAAAAGACAGACTATTTATACTAGTCCCTTGCTGTAGGATGCAACAAAATTGCTCTTTATGTCTTGGCCTTCAGATTTTCCTTGTACACTCAAGTTAAAGAAAAATAAAAAAAAGACCAAAAGGAGCTGGACATGTAACCTCTTCCTACTAGAGATAAAGCAAACCAGAAGAGGAAGATGATCTGGGCATATTCAGTCATTTAATTAATTGAACACTATAAAAGAGATGTTGATCTTTATGACATTTTCCCTTCTTCACTTGTATTACCAGCCTAGTACTTTGTGAAAATTCATCCCAGGGACTCTCTTTCTGGAGGCAGCAGTTGTAGATTCTGCAGCAGCATTTCCCACCACCTCACTGCACAACAGACCCTAGACCTGCACTTGTGGAGCCAAGTGATGCTGATTACCAGCCACAGTTGCTGTAGGATGAAAGCCTCAGTGATCAAAATACAACAGGATTTTACCCATAACACCATCTGTGTTGGCTAGAACATAAAACCTATCACCGGCCATATATCACTTGATATCTTGATTCAGCAGCATACCGAAGGGACATTTCTGCTGGATGAGTATTTCCACTGATTTAAATAGGATTACTTTATGTCCTATTAAAAGATGTGCCTAAATATTTCTCTGGAGCAAACTTAAGGCCTTTAGTTCATCAACAAAGTCTGTTCATTTTGGTATGGTGATAGTTTAAACGAGTTGATGCTGATTTGCATTAACTAGCAGACTAAAACTTGATTTAAACCTTTGTTTATTAGGATTGAGATTAAGATTGAGACTATTTTTTTCTCCAGAATTCAAGGTTTGACATTTAGCTGAGGTTAAAAATCCACCTCAATGCATGATTGATACACACAAAAAACCCGTGAGAGTGCCCCAGCACTCTCCAGGAAACCATCTCACACAAGCTGACACTCACTGCTTCTGCCCAGGAAAACACTTACCTGGGGCCAGTGGCTGCTGACTTTCACACCACAAGTGTGACCAGTTTGCCCTGTGGCAATGGCAAATCTGCAGTAACGATTACCTGTGTCAGGAGACCCCTTGTGTGCATTATGCTGACCAGTGGGTTACTTGGTAGATCTTGTCCAAAAGAGCCTTGGCATCCATCTATCTTAAAATGTGGGTTAATTAGACAAATGCTGTATCTACCAAAACCTTGTATGTTCTCCTTCGAGACAGATCAGAAGCATTGCCTTGTGAACAAATGGTCCTGACCTTGGGGAGAGTCTGGTCCAGCTCAGAACTGTTCCATTCATTAATCTTTTTATTAGCTGCCTTAATCACTAGAAATCACCAGCATACCTATGCTGCAATTACACTCCAGCTTCACCTGATCACCACAGACAGAGATTAAGGCAGTATGGACCTCTAAATTCACTGAACTGTGTAATGTGTTACTTTTGGCCTCCCATATTAAAACCTTTTAAACTCGGCAGCAAGCTTTAAAACAATCACATTTCCTCAGGGCTGCCAGAAGCAAACGTAAATACAGGAGTTCAAAAGAAGAATCCAGTTTTCACAGCTGCATCTCAAAAAAAAAAAAAAAAAAAAAAAAAAAAAAAAGAAGAAAGACAAACTGACCTGAAAGCTTTTGAAAATATAGAGCAGGGCAGACAAAAGTAATTGTTCTAAAGCTGTTCTGGATGTTTTAGGAACTCTATCATTTCCAGATTTTTTTTTTTCTAAGAAAGCGTAATTTTAAAGTTATATAGAACTTGAAAACATCTTGATTAGAATTAGTATCAGGGCTTCAAGAGGCAATGAAATATACCACAGTTAGAAAAACATGACATTTTAGCTATAGTGTATGACTAATTGATTTTTGAGCATTGCCTAATTGTGTGACACTGGTTAACCAAACAACAATGCATTTTTTCACAGGCTCCGATATTAGCTCAGACCATTCTGTGACCTCCCCCTGTTGAGAGACACATCGTATTTTTGATCATAAATCTAACAGAGTAAGGGCTGGAAAAAGGGATTCCTGCTTTGATTTTGCATTTCAGCTGAGGTTAAAAAATTCTAGCTGTTGTCGTTTATATAGGGAGTAATATATTTTAGTGAGAGCTATGGCTTGGAGAAATGTAGATACCAAAGCTGTGGTGCTGCACTTTGTTTAGATATAGCAATGGGTTGGATTTGCAAATAGAGTCATGCTTGAGTCATGCTTAAGTCATGATTAAATTCATCTTTGATGGCTTCACTGAACTGATTCCTCAAATTCATTTGAGGAACCGAGAAAAAGCTATTAGAAAAACTTGTTATGAAAGGGTATTTTGAATATAAAAATCTTTAAGTGTCTCAAAATACTCTCTCTGCTTCCTCCATGTCATGGATGCTGAGCAAAGCATGTCATCTTAGGCAAACTAATATCCACTGAAAAACATGTATTTGTGGTGACAAAAACTGTACAAATTTATATATTAACTAAATTGTAAGAAAACCTTGAGAAAGATTAAAATTTCATAGTAATAGTCTAAAATACAGGGTTTTACTTTTTAAATTTTTTACTGGTCCCTAAATTTAATTAAATTGTTATAAAAGAAAAATTCAGTAGAATAAAATTAAAGACATTATTCTACAAGACATCTTTTTTCCTACACCTTTTAGAGGGAAACTAAAAATAATCATAAGTACTTCAATGTGATTTGGGAACATACTTTTTCTGTTTGGCTGGTCAGCTGGGAAACTGATATTCCTATTTTCACAAGCGAGATGTTGATAGGGTTTAAAGCACCACTTGCCTGGGAGTGTGTGCTAAGGAACTAACCTGCTGAATTTCAACACACAGTTTTACACTCTGTTTCATCTTCATGCTGACGTTCCACCAAGAAGGAGAGATGGGCAAATTACTGTTTGTGACTAAACTACAAAGGTGATTTTGGTCTATTGTTGGAGGCTATTTTTTAGCAAAATAAATGTCTCGTAATGCATTTGTCAATCTCAATTTGAAAATTTGAAATATGCTCTTTGATTTACCTGGGACTGAGCATTTGCAGTAAGCAGCTAGTTGCTTGGGCACTAGAACAATGCTACAGGTGTGGAGACTACTTTGGTGGAAGCAAAAGGTTTCCCATTTAGAGAAACATCACTGTTACTGCCTTGTACAGAAATCCCGATGCAAAAATAGTGCTTGCACATTCAGTGACTCTCTCACAGTGCTTAACTCACCTGATTTGGTTTTGTTTGATGATAAGGGGACTGGAGAAGTGATGGGAGTAATTGATGAACTGTGATGCAAATTCCCATCTCACAAGCTGGAGCGTAGATAAAAACCCATTCTTTCACGACTAGCAGAAAAATTAAAAAAAGAAAAATAGAAAAATAAAAAAATAAAAAAGAAGGAAAAGAGAAAAATAAAGAAGAGGCAGAGAACAATGTGTTGATTACAGTCTGAATTTCTCTGTGATAGTAAGTAATAAAACAACTTTATGCATTTAACCAAATGAATTCTCTAAAGGGAAGAGTCCAAAACACTGAGGCAGTGAAATTCAAGAGTGCCCATATTTTATACTTGATTGCTTTGCCATGTGTTCTTCTGCTTTGTTGTGTGTGTGGGTGTGATTGTGTGGATCCTCGGTATTTGTGACAAACTGGACTGTGAAGATGGAGGGTGCGTTCTTGAAATGGTTTGTGGGAAACTGGCTCCGTGTCACATTACTGAAAGGTAGCTGGCCACATCCCAGGTCCTGACTTGGAAACATACCCTAAGGAGTCCTCCTGGCTTTTCCCCAATTATTTTCCTCAGTGATAATGAAGAAGAAAAAGGAAGAGTAATGTGCTGAACATAAGGTGCATTTGCTGCCCATCAGCACTGGTTGCAGCACACACAGCATGAACTTCGTCAGAATGCAATGTAATGGTCTGATCCAACTGGGAAAAGACCATAAAACTCCACTGCAAACACTTGTATAAATAGGACTTTTTCTGATGAAATTAAAACCATATTTTGACTTGCCATTAGAAAAACAAATCTGAAGAGATAGTTATATATTGAATAACCTGAGAGCTTTTCAGAGCCAAGAAATCAGCTGCTGGCTTGAAGAGTTAGATGGCTAAATGAAACGTGCTGACCCAGGCTGATTCTCTTAATGCTCAGCAGCGTATTCATGTTGTGATTTTAGTTTCATCACAGCCATTAAGTCCTTCTTGGACCTGCAGGTATAAAACTGATCCTCTTACCCCAAAAGCACAGTTTTTACCAAACAGAGGAGAAATCCCCAGGAACCATCAACAATACAGAGTACATAAGCCCATGCCCTGTAGTGTACACATTTTATACAAACCAGAAGCTTGCTACAGTGGTGTCAGATACGTGCTTCTCTCAAGGGATGTCGGTTTTGCCCACAGTTTATTGGTCAACAAAAACTAATTCTGCCTACAATGCAAGGGGTGTGCACGAGAAGGATGATCTGCTGGAGCAGCTGTCCCTCACCAGAACATGACTGGTTTTACCACTTCTGTCTATGGCCATCTCCTTCCAGAGACTGAGGCAGCCTTGAAGAAATGAAGGTAGGGAGGCTCTGCAGAGAGACCTGGACAGGCTGGAGCCATGGGCTGAGGCCAACTGGAGGAGTTTCAATGAGGCCAAATGCCGGGGGCTGCCCTTGGGCCACAACAACCCCCAGCAGTGCTACAGGCTTAGGGAGGAGTGGCTGGAGAGCTGCCAGTCAGAGAGGGACCTGGGGGTGTTGATTGACAGCCGGCTGAACAGGAGCCAGCAGTGTGCCCAGGTGGCCAAGAAGGCCAATGGCATCCTGGCTTGTGTCAGGGTTAGTGTGGCCAGCAGGGACAGGGAAGGGATCTGACCCCTGTACTCGGCACTGGTGAGGCCGCACCTCGATTCCTGTGTTCAGTTTTGGGCCCCTCTCTACAAAAAGGACATTGAATGACTCGAGCGTGTCCAGAGAAGGGCAACGAAGCTGGTGCAGGGTCTGGAGCACATGTCGTGCGGGGAGTGGCTGAGGGAACTGGGGGTGTTTAGTCTGGAGAAGAGGAGGCTGAGGGGAGACCTCATCGCCCTCTACAGCTGCCTGAAAGGAGGTTGCAGAGAGCTGGGGATGAGTCTCTTTAACCAAGTAACAAGTGAGGACAAGAGAGAATGGGCTCAAGTTGGGCCAGGGAAGGTTTAGACTAGATATTAGGAAGCATTTCTTTACAGAACGGGTTGTTGGGCGTTGGAATGGGCTGCCCAGGGAGGTGGTGGATTCTCCATCCCTGCAGGTGTTCAAGAGTAGGGTCGACAGCGCTGAGGGATTTGGTGTAGTTGGGAACTGTCAGTGTTAGGTTAATGGTTGAACTAGGTGATCTTCAAGGTTTTTTTCCAACCTAGATGATTCTATGATTCTGTGAAGCTTTCCTCCATCAAGAAGAAGTTAGGAAAAGCAAAAGGCACCTTCTGAGCTTTGCAGAGACTTCTGCTGATAAAGTGGGCACACAGGCCAGAATCCTGCCTGCTGTGGTTTACACCTAATAAATCTCCTGTGACTGTCAGTGAAGGTACCTTTGTACAGAGCCATAAAATATGTATACAGTATATTAGCATCTCATTAAAAACATATAGTGGGCCTCTTAAACACCCTGCTCAAAAGGAAGTATGTAAGATGTGTCACATTACCCAAACCTTATCGACACTGCTATGATGAGGTGTGACTGTCTGCAAATGTAGCAAGAACAAGGTCTCCAAGAACTTTCGGTGTGGCTGCATTTTTGTATTTCAGTAGCACCTAAATGCCCTGAATGAGATCCAGGTCCATGTCCAGAAAAGCTCACCATCTTAGGGAAGAGAAAGGGAAACTGAGAAACTGAGAAATGGATAAATGAGATGATTTGCCAGATTATAGAGCACATAATGGTAGAGGCAGAAAGAGAATACAGACCTCAGGAGTCCCATCCCATGTCCTGGTGACTGAGATAAACATGTTGCTAACACCTAAAGCTCACTGCTCTTTGCTTTTGTCACTGCTCTACCCTCACTGCAGTCAGATGTTTACTTTCAGAACAGCTTATTGTAAGCTGAGTTCAGGAACTCCACATCAATGAGATATATCCAATGATCTGTAACAGTCGGGCAATCGCTGAGTTCAAGAACTCCACATCAATGAGATATGTCCAATGATTTGTAACAGTCGGGCAATCAAATATCCTCTGCAGTTGTGACTGGTGCCTGTGGTTTTGGATGCTCATCTGCATTTTCTGCAGGCTGCTTCCACCAAGATCCAAAACTTTTAGCCAAGTCAGGTCCTTCTGAGGATAGAGCTGTTATGCCATATGAAGTTACTGGCTCACCTGTCCATTTCTTCCACTGAGGAAATACCATGGGGAGTTATTTTCACTGCTGGTGAGATACCACAACAGCTCTTGCAAGTATTTCCATTGTGTTTCATTGCACCAGGTGAATTTGCACTGTAAAAGATTAGGAGAAAGTGGGTTTGTGACTGGTAACTTTCTGGGAAGCCTGACTGCAACTCTGGAAGGAGAAGAGGACCATTTCCTGAATTGATCCTTCCCATGTAGCCTAGATGTAAATCCTCTCTAGTCCTGTCAAGCACTTGACATGCTGGAAAGAGGATGGTGTTTACAGATGTCCTTGAAATATGGTTGAGTACAGAGTGACCAGTGGAGGCCAGTGCTGGCAACAGTGATGTTCCCTTTGCACAGTTCTCCTTCAGCATTTATCCACAGACGGAGCAGTTGCCAAAGGGGGATTTCCACTGCTGACTTCCCATTCTCCTAATTCTGGCCAATACAGTTATTTATTCCTCTACTGTGAATATCTGTGGTTGGGGTAGGAATTTGGAAAGGGATTTCCAGTGGGTGATGGGCAAAATCATTGACAAGAAACCAACACTGCTGGCAGGCCTGACTTCTAATGACAACCAAGGGGTGAATGAGGAATCCCAGGGCAATGCATTTCTGAAACACCTGTGGATCCCATCATATCAGACATGGTTTGCCTCTTCCGAGCAAGCTCATGTGAAACAGGCCCATGGCCTGGAATTACACTGGGGACTGTCAGCCAAGCTAGGCAGCACACAGGCCAGCTTAGCATCTCTTCCCTACCAGCTCTCCAACCTCTGAAAAACTGCTGAGGCCTGAATAGGTACTATTGGGAATATCACAGCTAGGGTCAGCCCTTTGGATTTCATGGAGAACTGCATGTATGCCACAGCACAGCTGACCCCATGAGAAGAAAGGCACTGTTCAAAGACAACAGCTGTGGGTGAAAGGACATGTCTCTTGTCACCTGTTTACTGATGCTGATTTTTCAAGTTGACTTACCTGTGTGTTGGGTTTGGCCCAGAATTTGCAGCTAAGTGGGAGGGTGGGTGTGAAGGCAAGAGTATTGTAGGTCCTGGTGTATGGTACCAGACTATGTAACAAACGGCATCACCCACAATATTGGGTTGGATGATCCCACAGTGGAAGGAAGGGACATGGGATATGTTCCTTCTTCCTTCCATGAAGGAAGAAACAGGCTATAACAAACACACATGCTTATATATTCTCCCTCCTGGCTCCTTGGCAGCACCACTGTTTCTCTCCAGCTTTGGGCCCCCAGAAATCCCTGTTTTGTGCAGCAGAAAGGAGTGATTTGACAATGTCAGGGAACTGAGAGGAGAGAGCTAATAAATAATCAGGAAAAAAGTCTCAAGCTGTCTTCATGCCACCACCTTTTTATATCTATACCTGGCTAAAATGGACACAACATGCCGTATCTCCTAATTGAATGCATAAGATGAGAGCCTGGACAATCAAGAGTGGAATGTGTTACACTCCCAAACCACCCCCTGCAGAGCAGCCAGATGCCTTATCTCCACCTCTATGCAAAATGTGGTACTGCTGTAGACATTCGCACAGATGTATCATCTGCAGGTCTGACAGTCCTTCATGGGACCTGTTAGGTTTATAATAGAGTATTTTGGACAGCCCTTCATTCAGATGGCAGAAAATCTAGTTGATTATCATTAGGACATAAAGCTGGTGGTCCAGATTCTTAGGATGTCTGTGCTGTACTTTCAGGAGTGCCCCCAGCCCATCTGTATATCAGATTCACTGGCTCTGCTGTAGACAAAACTGGAAATGTGCCTCCCGGTGTATTCAAAAGCTGTTCATTGAAATCTACAGTTCATGCACTCATGCTCGAAGTGGTAATTCCCCATATGTGACTCTCTCAGACAAAGGTAAGAACAGTAACATCCATGAAATGCTGTTAATAGACTACAAAATGTCAATACGCTTGAACAGAGAAGGCAACTTTGGCCTTAGTCCACCTTATGTCTGGATGCCAACAGGGTTTGGCAAACATCTTAGCTCTCATTCAACAATTGCTAGCACCAACATCTCTGACAGAGCTCTGCACGCTTCAAAGTAAAGTCTTCAAATGATGAGCTTTACATAAAGCTGGCTACAGAGCATAGCAACAGATTCAGCATGCTTGCAATGACACCTTGTAGAAGCTGTGTCTCATACTGGCTACACGCATGTGCAAGGCCAACTGATATCTACATGCCTTCATGGCTCATTCCTGAGAGCCTCTGAAACACAGGACATGGTGAGTAGCACTAGGAGGCCAATGCACTTCTAACAGCTGTCCTATTCCTGTTTTTTCCATAACAGCTCTATACTGGGCTGCACTTTACAAGCTGAAGTGGACCATTGCACAGTGAGCTCAGGATATCAGGTCTGCCTAGTGGCTTCTCTGCAGCACTTAGAACAAGCTGTGGAGATCACCAGGGCCCAGCAATGGAAAGATTGTCTCCTTTCATGAGCTTCCTTTGCTTGAGTGGTCCTGTGGGATCATCTTGGCTATCAGCCAAACAAGATTTAAGGCCTCCATGATGCTGGAAAATGTTCTTCCCTCCTATGCCTTGAGTTGACAGGGTCTACAAATGGTGACTTCCAAGGCATGCTGAAAAAAAAATTTGGCAAACAGTTTTTGGAGCAGTTGGGCTGCAAACGATCAAAAGATTACTGTTCATGGCTTCCTGATTGAGTTCTTTGGTTTATTTTTTAAATAAAAACAGGTCTTGAGATTTTAGGGATTTTTTCATATACAAGGTACCTACAAATTCTTTTTATTGCTATGTTTATTATTTAAATCAAACCAAAAACATCTATCAATCAAAATTGCCTTGTCCAGTCCCAAGATTTGATTCTGAAAGTTTCAGCTCTACATGTAGTCTCTTAAACCACAGAAAGCTACCAGAGTTTAAAGCTGACTGCTTCCAGTACCACAGCAATCAATCCCTCCTGCATTTAACCATGTTATTTTGTAACACACCATGACATGAGCACATTCCTTCCTTATAAAATAATGGACTTCTCCATATCTCCAATGTGGTTTCATCTTCCCAGCCTGAACCAGTCTGACAAATGCACTGGATCTACTTAAAACAGCAAGTCCAGGGTAGCTAACGCAAAGCACTGCAATTAAGTGGGAGCAGCCTGATTAAAATGTGGTCCTTAATTATGTGTGATGACAAGGAAAAACCATTTTTATAGATTCTCTTTGTGACAGGGCCCAGACTGCCTTGCCAAAGCCCTAATGCTAGACAGCAGGAAACTTGGCCCAGAACCAAAAACTCAGCAGACACTTCCTTTAGACAGCACTTGGTGCAGAAAGCAATCTGTCCTTCCCCATGAATATTTTAGGCAGACAGGCTGAAAGTCAACACAAGCTTGAATAAATCCGGGGTCTGGTGTAGAAACTCATGTTATCTACAGACACGACTAACCCCCAGGTCAGCAGGAGTCTAGAGTATGGGGTCAGAGTGGGACTAATGCTTGTAAGTATGGACCCCATTAACTCACATATTTGTTTACATCAATCTGCTTCATTCATGAAATGACAATGCTGCCAAACTTTTTTTTTTTTTTTTAAATAAGAGATGGGCAAGGCAACTTGGGCAACGGTCCAAAGGCTCCTGAGGCACAAATTAGTTCTGATAGATGAGAAACAAGATGAATCTCCATGGGATGGTATTAAACCATCTTTTATTATGTGCAAAGCAGCCTTTTAACTTCCCAGGAGACAGCCCTATCTCTCCATGGTAGTCCAAGCAAAAAGCTTTCAGCATTAATAACACCTGGAAAACCCCACTGGTTTGACAGCTCAAGGAGAACAGCTTTGCAAGGGCTGTCTGACCCCCTGAAATAGCCCATTTGGGTCAAATGCTGTTGTGTTCTGGACAAAATTACCTTCTTCCAAAACTTGTAGGAGCTTTAAATGCTGGACACTTCACAGCTTTAGGGCCTTGGTTTCTTCCTGTAATTCACGATGCATTTGCCCACATATCAGTTGCTTTGTCTGAAATATCTGCCACACCAAGATCCAAGATCTCTCATTATTTTCTAATAAGTTAATAGCATTTAATTGCTGCAAGGTTGACTGTCTTAATACCAAGCTGTTTGCTGGACTTGCTGAGATATGTGACATGAAAGTGTCAATTTAATAGCCAAAAACTGACAAAGCAACTTTTTTGCCTGGGTTTAGAAGAACATTTTGCTTGCTGTCCAGGCAGCGCCCACTGTCTGCTGCCCCTGGCATGGGACAGCTTTTCTCTGGATGAGTCTATGGCTGGTCCTCACCAGTTCCAGCCCAGATACCTGAGTTTAAGGTCTGCTTGGAGCCCTTTTCCACAGTCTGCTTGCCCCATGGTCACCTGGGGAGATGTTTGACCTGGGAGACATTACTCCTCTCTGGCAAACAGGAGGGCAGGAGTTAAAAGTTCTCTGAGACCAAGGGACCAGCACCACAGATGTCTCTGACACCTGTAAGGGAAAGTTCATGGCCAGTGAATTACTCTAAAGAGCATAGACCAGTAACAAGCACTTGTGGGATTCAAGAGTGAAATTTCCCTGATACCCACGTATACAGAAGTCAAACTGCCCCAATAGTCCCGAGTGTGTATCAGCAGAAGGATAATTGCCTATGAGTGCTGGAGTGTAAACATTTTCCTTACTGAGCTGACACCCTCTTAAGAAATACTTAAAATAAATGGAAAAGTAAGAATGTATAACTAAAATCAAAATGCAAACAATACATGAAAATGTAGGTGGGATGGAATAGGAAATAACAAAGACTATTGTAATGCTACTATATAAAATCAGTGGTATTGCCTTACCTGGATACTGTGATGTGGTCAGATGGGAGAGAATTTAACTATATATTTAATGTTTTTCCCGTCCTGAAATGGACAAGTGATTTGAGTGTGTAACTTTTATCCTGAAAGGGTTGTATACAAAAATCTTTCCTTAGATTCCCCAAAACTATTTCCTTGTCATCTGGAAATGCTTAGTTTTGATTGCAAACATAAATACAATGTAACTACTGCATGAAATAAGCATCTTTTTGAATTTTTTAAAATGATAAAATGGTCTATTGATTTTTTCCATTGTTACAAATTTTAAAATGGATGTGTGTTTCAACAACAGTTGTTCCAGCATAAATAATTTTCATCATTCTGATGAAAACATAGCAAAATTCCAATCAGTTCTAACATGCATTCCTAATTACTAGTCTCAAAAAGCATCCTCCATACACAGATCTTGGGGAATGGTAGTGAAAATAAGGAAGGAACTAGAAAAGAAATCTCTGTTAAACATATTTTTTTCAGGAAAGAGAGAAGTATGATAAAACTGTGAGCAATGAAAGTATCAGGGGAGGGAGACAGGGAGATTTGGCTCCCATTCGTTCATAATGCAAAAAACCCCCCAACAAATAGGGTAATTCAGTGAAACAAATTCAAAGCCAGTAAAAGGACATGCTTTTTATTTTAATTTCATTTTTGTGTAGTGTAACGTTGCCAGACAATGTCACTGAGGGAGAGAACTCAGAAACAGAGTGGACATTTATAGAGATAACAGTAATACTTAAATCCATAATGGATATTGATAACATATATTTTGAAAGGAACATTCATCCCTAAAGAAAGAAGGCTAAAGATAAAGTTTAACTACTAAAGAGAAAGTAGGTGCTGGCTGTTGCTGGAGACACAAACCTTGAGTATAACAGGTACACTTCAGTCTGGGGGCCGCAATACTCCCTTGGATACATAAACAGGACAACAATCATCAAACAACAACAAAACATTGCACTTCTATATGAATATGACAGCTCTATGTATAAGTACAACTATTATTTTTTTTCACAAGTGCAAAATTTGAAAATCTCCTTTAATTTTGAGACACAGTGAAAAAAAAAGCACTGTATATTTCCTTCTGTTCTACACATTCAGAAAAAATTCCCTTTTCAGGAAAAAATGTTCTCATATATATTTATCCTTATGTTACTTTTATTAGTTTTTCATCATTTCTTGAGACATAGACATTCTAGTCTTCACTGGGAATTTTGCTAAAATCTTTTAAACAATAGTTGCTCATCCAATTTATGAGTACTTTTTTTGTTCCAAATGCTAGGATATACTAACACTGGTAGGAGACATAATCCAGAAAATACAAGATGTTTCAATCATTGCTGAGTAGAATCTGCCCTTATGGATTTAAAAATAAAATAATAAATGATAATAATGGCTGCTATAGCAGGTATTGTAGCATAATTATCACATCCTGTTCCATCTGTTATGTCATGTATCATCTCACTTGATGAACACACTGTTCTTGTGTCCACTCTCCCATTTGCTTCATCTCCCTACACACATCTTTCTTTTTCATCTCAAAACATAGCTGCCACAGCACTTCTACAATAGGTAGAACAAGCCAGTTGGAAGACTGAATGACACAAGAATGTCAACAAATAACTAAAACCAGAGAAGAGTAAATACACAACATATATTTTTTCTGTTTAAAAAAACTGTAAAAAATATTAGTGAGAAGAGTCATCAATCACTACAAATTAGTGTGGGAAAAAATATATTTACTCAAAGTGACATCTTGTGAGAGAAAAATCACTTCAGAAAAAATGTCCTGAGCCACTCTAGTCAGTGCTGATAAAGAGCAAGGGCTGTTGCAAGACTCAGCTACATGTAAAAGCCAAGAGTGATTTAATGGAAAGAATGGACTAGGGGCATTCATTTGAGAACATAAATATAGTGCAAATCACTGAACTACAATCATAGAATCATAGAATAGTTTGGATTGGAAAGGACCTTAAAGACCATCTAGTTCCAACACCCCTGCCCTGGGCAGGGACATCTTCCACTAGACCAGGATGCTCACAGCCCCTGGCCTAAACCTGGCCTTAAACACTGCCAGGGAGGTGGCAGCCACAGCCTCTCTGGGCAACCTGTGCCAGTGTCTCACCACCCTCACTGGGAAGAATTTCTTCCTTACATCTCATCCTCTTCTACCCTCTTTCAGTTTAAAAATCATTACCCCTCCTCCTCACACTACAGTCCCTGACACAGAGTCCCTCCCCATCCTTCCTGCAGGCCCCCTTTAAGTACTGGAAGGCTGCTGTAAGGTCTCTCTGGAGCTTCTCCAGGCTGAACAACTCCAACTCTCTCAGCCTGTCCTCATAAGGGAGGTGCTCCAGCCCCCTGATCATCCTTGTGGCTTCCTCTGGATTCACTCCAACAGCTCTATGTTCTTCTTATATTGGCAGCCCCAGAGCTGGACACAGAACTCCAGGTGGGGTCTCATGAGAGGGGGACAATCCCCTCCCTTGACCTTCTGGCCACACTTCTCTTGATGCAGCCCAGGGCATGGTTGGCTTTCTGGGCTGCGAGTGCACATTGCTGGCTCATAGTCAGTTTTCCATCCACTAATACCCCCAAGTCCTTCTCTGCAGAGCTGCTTTCAATCTATTCATCAACCAGCCTGTATTTGTGCTTGCCTCAACCCATGTGCAGGGCCTTCCATCTGACCTTGTTGAATTTCATGAGGTTTGCACAGCCCACCTCTCAAGCCTGTCAAGGTCCCTCTGGATAGCACATCCCTTCCCTCCAGCATGTCAATTACATCATACATCTCGGTGTTGTTAGCAAACTTGCTGAGGGTGCACTCAATCCCACTGTCCATGTCACTGACAAAGATGTTAAACAGTGCCAGTCCCAATACTGAGGAACACCCCTCATCACTGGTCTCCACTTGGACATTGAGCTGTTGACCATAACTTTTTGAGTGCGACCGTCCAGCCAATTCCTTACCCACTGAGTGGTCCATCTGTCAAATCTGTGTCTCTTCAATTTAGAAATAAGGATGTTGTTCAGGACAGTGTCAAATGCTTTGCATGAATCCATGTAGATGACATAATTTGCTCTTCCCTTATTCTACCAAAGCTGTAAAACCATCATAGAAGGCCACGAATTTGTCTGGTACGATTTACCCATAGTGAAGCCGTGTTGGCTGTTGCCAATCACCTCCTTATTTTCCATGTGCCCTAGCATAGTTTCTAGCAGGATCTGCTTCATGATCTTGCCATCACAGAGGTGAGACTGACTGGCCTGTAGATCCCTTGTTCTTCTTTTTCTCCCTTTTTAAAAATGGAGGTTATGTTTCCCCTTTTCCAGTCAGCAGGAACTTCACCACACTGCCATGACTTCTCAAATATGATGGATGGTGGCTTAGCCACTTCATCTACCAGTTCCCTCAGGATCCACAGATGCATCTCTTCAGGTCCCATGGACTTGTTCACCTTCAGTTCTTTAGATGGTCTCGAACCTGATCTTCTCCTACAGTGGGAGGTTCTTCCTTCTCTCAGTCCCTGCCTTTGCCTTCTGCATCTTGGGTGGTGTGGCTGGAGCCCTTGCAGATGAAGACTGAATCAGATCATGGCTTTTGTTTAGGAAAGCCTGCAGGCATTGCAACAACCACAGATGTTTGGACAATCAGTCCAGTTAATTGCAGCATATATTTATACAGAATAGTAACTCTGAAGAACCCATGAGACTATTAGAAGAAGTTAAGAACTGATTTGGCTTTCAGCCTTGTGAAAAGATTTCTGCTTGTCTTGAACACCCAGTCCTTCCTGACTAGGAAATCCTGGATTCATCTGCTTTGCAAATGTGAGAGACAATTCAGCTTTTTCTTCATCAGGAATGATACTTGGATAAGACCAGCTCTCATGCAGAATTCAGGAGACTTCCATCACACCAGTGCTGCCTGAACCCCTCAGGTTTAATATACTGCAGGTTAGAGAAGCTCCAGTCCATAGTTTCTAACAATTCAACTGGTATTTGGCACAAATCTTGCATGTTTTCCCTATATATGATCCTTGCCTGTCTCCAGTTAAAAACCTCAGTAAACCAATTTGTTAGAAAAGCTATTTTCTATCTCTGCCCCCAGGCAGACCCAGGATTACAAGAATAGCAGGCTCTAGACTTCCTGGTGTTTTAGCTTCATCTCAGCCCCTTTTCTGTAGCTCAGCTGTTAGGACTGAGCCCTGGCCAACTGCCTGTGCTCAAGGGGCTGCGTAGTCTTACCTCTAAGCTGTGATGCCTTCCATACCACTCTGTTTCCAGATGTGGCCTCCAACGTTGCAGTGCAGAGAAAGGCAGTGTTCTGAACCTGCATCTGTACCTGTTCCCACTTGTGAAGCTGTGCCCAGCTGTGAAAGCTGCTTACCTTTGGCTTCCCTTGGTCAGATTTTTCATATTTCCAGCATGGACACAGAGGGGAAAGTTCCTAGGGGCAGCTCAGAGCAGTGAATAACAGAGCTCAGCCTGGCTTCTCTTCATGCTGAATCATCCTGTCTTTTCATACCCTAGAAATTTAATTAGTCATCAGCCTTCACATTTCCTTCTCTCTCCATGAACATGCAGTGCATTTAATAGGTCCTATATCTTTGTCCTCAGCCTAGGCTCCAACCACTGCTCAATATTCCCTTCCAATGAATGCTGGAAATTCACCTGGGCTCTTGATGTTCATTCTCCCCACTTTACTCTTTTAAAATTCCCTGTTTATTCCTAGTTGATATGTTGACTTCCAGTCCAGCTCAAGTTTTGGATGACAATTCACTTCTTGAAGCAATGCAGGATTATTAACCTCCTGAAAACTGGTCAGCAATTACAATTAGGAACAGGAAAATGTTTCCAAACTTTTCTACCCCTGGGCCTCTCTTTGCAATTATGATCCCACTGCCATTCCTACTTCCATTCTCACAACAGCTAGATTAGGAACTACAGGGAAAAGGGAATGAAAGAAAGGGGTTACAAGAGAAAGTCCATCAATTTACAAGCATTGAGAAAAGAGAGGCTCAAGACCTTGCATTCTCACCCTCTCTGAGGAATAATAGAGTTTTGAGTCATGTGGCTTATAACTTGTATTTGGCTGGGGTGTATCTTCCAGGAAAGCATTCAGTTTGGATTTGAAGACATTAAGGGAGGGAGAATTCCCTGCTTTATTGGCCATTTTTCTAGTGGCTCATCACTGTCTCTATCAAAAGTCAGCAGATTAGAAGCAGAGGGACCCAAGTCCTGATTTTTTAACCTGAAAGGTAAGAGGAAGCTATCATGTCATGTGTCTTTCAGCTGCGACTGCACAAGTTCAGTGCTACAGCTCTGTCCTCACAGATATGTCTCAAGGTTACTTATTCTCATCTCTTTCTTTGGCTTGGATTTTAAGTGTCTCACATCAATCATGCTCAGAGATATATGGGCTTCTTTTTTCCATTATATCAGATAAGTGTCACTGACTACACTGTGGCAGACAAAGCTCTCCAGAAGAGAGGTTTGAAAAGCCTCATACTGTGCTATCCAAATTATCCTAATTACCTAATTATCCTTATCACAGCAGATAATTAGGCTGGCTATAAAGCTAAACCCATAAACAGACCACAGGCTATAAAAGCCTGCAGGCTGGAGAGCTGTCACAAAGGGACTCAGAAGAACAAGTGGGTGTAGGAATGCTTTTATTTGAAGGTTTGGTGGAGGACAAGTGCCTGCAGAAAATAACCAGTAGCCTCTCAGCCTGCTAAGAGTACTGGCAGGCTGCAAAAGCCACAGGAGTGTCAGCAAGACCATCATCTATAATTGTCAATTTTATCAGCTTGCAAGGACTAAGACATGAAAATTGAAATCTATTTTCCCCCACCACAGTCCTTTAAAAGCAGGCACAAATGAACCACAGCCCTCTTCCTGAGAGCCCTCTCTTGCAAAAAGGAGAAGACTGACTGATCAGGAAAAAGTTCCTCAAGTCTCATCCTTTGAGAGAGCAAGAATGTAAATAAATGGTCTCTGGACTAGGTTCCCTTGTGCATGAACACATCTCTTGAATGTCATTTCAGTTCCCACTTACTAATGCAGACATTTTTTCAAGGTGTGAAGTGTGTCAGAAAGGGTTTCCTGTCCTCTGAGATGAAAGCTTTTGCAGCAAGGTGAAAGTCAGTAGTATTATTTATTGCTCACTTCTGGCTCTCAGCGACAGTAGGTTTGGCGGTTGGGGAGGCTATATGTAAACATTTTGACAGAGTGCAATGTCTATCCCTATCTCTTTAGGGAAAGAGAGTCTGTCACTGTGTCTGGTGCTCCACCTTGCATGGAAGAATTAGTTTCTTGTAAATAAAAGCCTCTGATTTTTCCGCTGAGGTAGGTCACAATTGTCTGTTATTTGATTTCCTGTAAATGGACTTCCACTGCTCTTGCAATGTTTAAATAGAAACCAGAAATAGTTCTGAGCAGGGCTGTGTACACACAGTTTAATGGCAACCCGAGTCATCTTTTTTTCATGAAGCTACCAGAGTTTGACTTCCCTCTCTCAAAGGCCCTGTCTGAACGTTTATAGGCATCCCCTTATGTACGTTTCCTGTCAGAGTAAATCAGAGTGTGTAAATGAAAACAGGCAGAAATGGCAGGCATCATCACAGAGAGCAAACTCCTTGCAAGCAAGGGGGGATGTTCCTTTGGAGCTGATGTTGAGAAGCGCACTCCTTGCTGAATGAAAGCCCCGGGACACTGCCTGGACCTTCATCTCAGTGCTAGAGCTGTCTGGGGACACCTCATAAGTAGGACCTACCAAGGTGCATAGCCCTGTTTACTTTATTAACGCAGTAGGATGGTTTCCTTCTGATGAAAACAGAAATCCTGGTTGAAACATCTTGCTTGTTCTTAACAGATTTTGTTATGTCTCTTTATTCCTTACACAGGTACTTTTCTGCACGTGCAGGGTTCCCAGCTGGCACACACGTTTCAAATACCAATTACACAGTAGCCTTTTTGACAGTCATAGTTACAGGTTCAGAAGTGAAGCATCTCTGCTTTTGTAACCTTAATAGCCAAATATCAAGTAATAGTGCCAGAACTTGTAAGAATCAGAAAAAACAATCTGCTTGGAATTAATAAAATGCACATTGCCATGGGCCTCCCGGTTCATGCACCTGCTGGCACAGACACAGTCACTAAAGGGAAGCTTGTAATAACATAAAAGCTTGGAATTCAGAGGACTTAAAGCCGACCAAATCATTGGAGAGAGAGGTTTGCATTGCAGAGAAATGAGCTTAAAAGGCCTAGAAAGCCACAAATGCTGATTGTTTCTAGATTCAGCTCCATTTTACTAACTTAATGTGAATTAGCTGAGGTTACAAGGTTAATCTCTGCAATGTTTACCACTTTCTTAACTGAATAGAGGGGAACACAAAGCAGAATGCGTTAGGTTTCAGGGCTGCAGCACCATTTCTGTGCCTCTTCTTGGGAGGTACTGGAAGCTCAGAAGAGCCTGTGGGAGCTCAGCACCCTGCACCAGGCTGTACTCAGCACAGGGCTGAGTTGGTCCTGGGAGATTTTGGCTGCAGGAGGCTTGGAGTATTTTCTTGCAGCAACACAGATAGTTCGATGGCTGTTTTTCACTGCTCATGTCACCTGAATCTCTTGCACCTGCTACAGATGAAGAACATTTTGGTCAGGATCATTCTTGAAAATTTTAGCACAGAACAAAGTTTTCCAGTTTTCCATTTTTTACCAAAATCAACAAATTTGATGGATGTTTTGGAAGGATAGAGAAGGTTGTCTGAAGGTAGCTGAGGTAGCAATTGAGCAAAGCATAGCTCTCTCATCATCCTCAGTCTCTGCCAGACTCCTGTTGTGTGAACGACTGTAGGAGATTTTCTTTTGGTCTGTTTTCCCTGGATAACTCATAAAGCAGAGAAAGGGGAAAGATGCTCAGTGTTGTCTGGATGCTTAGTGAAGACAAGTAGCAATATGAGTTGTCTGTCCCTAGGCTCATCAGGAAAGAGAGGCTCTGCCTTGAAAAACTGTTTACATAATAGTTGTGGATTTGTACTGCAAGACCTATCCTAGCTTATTTCCCATCATAATAGTTTCTGAAGCAGGCTACTTAGGTCAAAGAAATTTAGCTTGTTGGTTTGTGGGGTTTTTTTAACATGAAGACATAGTTTGTTTGAGGTTTCTATTCCCAGGTCTGCCCCAGGACACACCAGCTTTGAAGAGAATTTCCCCAGCCACACACCTTCAGAGAAGTCTGATTATTAAAATCAGCTTCTTGCTATAAGAGAAGCCTGAGAAACCTCCTGAGCAACAACCCCAGGAAGGAGGACTAAGGATGTCATTGGACCTAAGGTGGAACAATAGTGTTAGAAGGAAAGTTGGTGCCTCTTTGATTAAATCTCCAACAGTATTGTAATTTCCATGGAATAAAAATATATGCCAAATTCAAGAAAAAATAAAAATAGAAAAAACTTTGATTAGGTCTAGATGCTTCATTTTACCATTTTCCAGGAAAAAACCTCCCATTTTTTCAAGACCACTATAATTTTTTCCACTTTCATTTAAATATATTTGAAAATGGGGGGAAACAAAGCCTTGGAATGAAACTTGATTTCAAGGAACGTTTCAAATGACACACAATAAAACAAACAAACTAAATCTATTTTTTCTTTTTTTTCTTTTTTTGTACTATGTTTATAAAACTTTGTTTTCACCTGTGAATAAAAAAAAAAAAAAAAAAAAAAAAAAAAAAAAAAAAAAAGAATGGTTGCTTTTACAACTCTGTGTCTGAGTCTATTAATCCATAGCTATATTTACCAGTATCTCTGTCCATCTTATTCCTATAATGGTTTTAAATGTGTTAAAACCATTTAACTCCTTTTTTTTTTTTTTTCTTCCCTGAAAATCTTTCTAAAATACACAGGTGGATTTTAGAGCACTTAGAAACATAAGCAATTAAAGCTTTGCTCCGGCAGTTGCCAAACTGCTCCAAGAACACTCAAAGGAGAGCAGTTGGAGAGCAACAAGTACACACAGCACACATTTTTAGCAAAGGACTGAGAGATGATTCAGGGTCAGTAATCATGGCACAGCACCTGGATCCAAACCCTTCTGCCTAACACCAACTATCTGAAAAAGCCCTACCTAACAGAGGGAGCCTGACTCTGCTGAACACTTCTCATTCCCTTTTGGGGACTGTCTATTTTTAAATTTCAGACTTTACCCTGAGTAACTTTGGAGATACAGCCTTTCCAGATGAGGAATTGCGGTGAAGTAAAAGGAATATGAACCAAAACATTTTGATATCACATCATAATCTGAAGGAGTTAGGTGCATAACTCACTGAATTTTGCCAAAACAATCTCAGTTTGGAATCAAATTCTTGCTCTGTGTAAGGCATAGTGATTACCCAGACTATCTTTACAAGCCTGAAGATTTTATAACATTTTGGAAAAAATAACTATGAAAAGAATGATCATGTCTCTGCATTGACTACAGTACAGTTCCCATCTGTCACAGTCCACTCGGTGGACTCGTGATGGTTTGTTTGCTACGATCTCAAAAGTGCAAAATTAAGGTGACCAACACCAAAGCGGATAGCAGTAATCAAACAGTAAAACTTTATCGTGTTGCCAGTGAAGCAATACACGATAATTAGAGATGGGTGAAAGAACGGAGAAAAGTAAAGTTCAGAGAGAGGAGGGAGAGAGGTTATAGCTACCACTGCTGATCTCACCACATCCTAACGGTCCCGGGTCCAGCTGATGCTGCGTCGTCGATCGTCGCGGTCCTTGGTGGGGAAGCTTCAAATTTTTGTTTTCCAGAAGTCATCTTTTATGCTTAGTAACACACCTTGCTCCACCTCTGCCTCGGGGGTCTCTGCCCTTCTCAAAATTCAATTATCATACCTCCGCCCTTCTCTAGCGAGGCTATCAAGCATGTGCAGGGGGGAGTGTCTGAGGCATGGTCAGTCTTGGAGGCGGGTAGCCTTCAACCAGGAGGTGTGTTTTGGTATTATAATGAAGCAAAGCTCATCTAAGGTTCAAGATTTCTTCACTGTTGTTTTTGCAAGAGTTGCAATCCATCTTTTTTGACAGTAGCTATGCGGTTATCTCTTAATGGCTCTGGCCAGGTCCAGGTACCAAAGAACAGCACAGCACTCACTGTGCCACACAGTTCTACATTCAGGAGTCTTTGCACCACATTCCACTCTTGGGATCAGCAACTGTGCTCCAAACAGGCCATTGTCAGGTACCTCCAGAATGTTGAGACAATGCTGATCTTCTGACCAACTCTTACACCACCGTCTAATGTAATATACATTTGCAGGCTCAAAATGTCAGATGTAATGAGGAGAGAGATAGCTGAGTATAAACAGGAAGGGCCTGAGTCCAAAAAGCTACCCAATGAACTAATAATTTTCACAGCTATGCCTCTGTTTTAGTTTTGATTATTCAGCTCTTTTCTGTCATTTGAAACCACATCAGGAAGATGTTGGGGCACCATTAGAAATGGTTCTGACCATCAATTTCCTCTCCTTGTGAGTTTCCAACTCATGTAGAAGGGGCAGAGTGAATTTTCCTGACTCCCCTTCTCTGGCCCTAAGGAGGTGATGCAGGTTACCTCATGCTCTTTTCTGTGGAATAGGGTTGTGCCTGGGCAGAGCCTGCCCTGCTCTACCTCTACCCATCATAATCTTACATGTTGCAGATAGAGCATTTATGATGTCAGTATAACTAATATTTTTCTTATGAAGAACAGAATTTTGCAATCATCACTGGAGCTACAAATTAAGCCTTAGCAAGGAAGTACTCAAAAAAACTCCAATGGTCAATTATGTCGGTGGGCCTATGAAACTCAGATTTTGGTTGACCACAAATCCGATTTGTATTTTCATGGGACTTAGGCCATTTCACTCCGTCCTGACCTCTGGGTGTCAATATTGCTGAGCAGGGATATACAACATGGCTTAAGTGTGTTGCAATAAAATGTTTATTAATGTGAAATGGAAATTACTCAAGGTATGGCAGACTTTTACTCTGGTAAGACAGAAACATATTTCAATAAGTTATTTGTTCTTTTTCCATTATACTTAGACATAAATTTTCAAAATTAAGTTAGCTTTGATGACAAGGTGGTCATATATTATAACGTCTTACAGTACCACACATCCAGTGTTTCTTTAACAAGGGTCCAAGTCAGAAGGTAGGGAACTCATTTTTAGGCTACCACTTTTCACAGCTTTTGGCCTCTATGTTAAAAAGTAACATGCCAAGCAATATGGTTCAACAACAACTTCGGGACTTGCTTGAACACAAGGTCTCAGTGAAGTTAGTGAGACTGCTGCACCAAGAATGTTAACTGTGTAAATAAATGAATATTGAAGGATGAGCCTGGATTGCACAACCAAAATTGAGTGCCTTGGAAATCCTGTGTCTATAAAATGCTCAAAGCCATTTTCCATCTGGGGATGTGTAGAGGGATCTATACTGACTGGAGACACTGTGATGTTTTATACTGGACAGGCTAATGAAAGTCCAGACAAGAAATAGGCGTCTTGTTTCACATATGTTTTCCTTTAATTATTGCAATACAAGATTTGGCTTTTCAAGGCAATTTCTGGGGTAAAGATTAGGAGATATTGTACATAATAAGAGTTATTCCTTGAATGGAATCCAATAGTCCCAAACTAATTTCCAGTCCTTAAAATAAGGTATTTCTCCTGGGGATGGCAATATCTGTGGTTTCAATCTCTCACATCCTACCCAACTGTTTCCTCATTACAGTCTCAGGTTTCTTTGTCACTGCACAGTTTATACAGGCTCAGATTTAATCAGTAGCAAAACATTCATCAACATGAACCCATGCCTTTTTTTTTTTTTCTCAAAAATACCTCCAAGCTCGCTAAATATTTGTCAAGTAAACATTTCCTAGACACAGAGAGCACTGCTGCCCACTTCCTTCTCCTTTAGATCTATTGCAGTCTTTGGATTCTTCCCTAGGATTACAGTTTTTTATTCCAACATGTAGAAGATTTGATAGAAAGCCATCATGCCTCTAGGCTGTAAGTGCAGAAGTTAGAGATCCAACTCTGGGCGTGAAAAGCCCTTCTGTGGTTAACTGACACTTTGTTTCTCTATTAGGCTGTTTTGGCTATTTTCTTTTTAAAATTATGTTTAAGTTTCTCACTTGACAAAATATTTACCTTGTGCTGTACTTTATCAAAGAGAAGAAATTATTATATCATTTTCAGCTCCTTGGTAAATGGATACTCCTACTTGAGCTCTCACAGTGATATATGAACATAAATTAATTAAGACTTACAGCAGCACTGTGAGATAAGGAAATAGTATTCTCCATCTCATGGTACAGGAAACCAAGGCACAGCTTCTCCCAAGATCACGCACTCTGTTGGTGCCAGTGCTAAAGTGCACACTTCTCCCCAGCTGTCACCTATCCTCTTTGTCATTTCAGCTCATTCCAGTGTTGACTATTGTGTTTGTATTGTCAAGTTGCTCTAAAGTTAGGTGGTTGTTCATCATAAAGTGATTTTTCCAAGCAATTGCAGTGAAATCCATTCTGTTGCCTCCCTTCCACCTCTGTTATGCTCATCTTTCACTTTTTTCCTCAGGAATTTGAGGACTGCTGATTTTAACAGTGTCACACTACCACAGTACCTTATGCCTGTTTCACAGTGAAAGCTTGCAGGAGATGACACCCCAAGCTCTTACAGCTTCCATGCAGGGTGCAAATGTCTGGAGCTTTGGGGGAATGTGGAAGATTCAACTGAGTTTTATGTACAGAAAATCAGCTGTGTTCTCTGTAGAGTAAATTGTGGTTAAACTCTTCAATATATCTCCAGCACTGATGCCTTTTCATACAGCACTGATGCCTTCTGCTCAGAAAAGATTATGTTCAAAGACCTCAGGCTCTGACAAATGAGCTCTGGAAAAGCTCAGTGAAGTGGATTAAGATGTTACCACCCATGGCTTTCTGCCCTGCCTCTGTACTGGAGTTTATAGGCCCTAGACAGCAGTGCAGTGCGCTTGTGCCAAAGCTGCTCCAGTGGTTAGGCTGGTGCCTTGGTTTAAGTCCCCAGGGAGGTGGGTTTACACTACAGCTGGGAATCAGAAATGCTGAGGTGTGGGCACATTGCATTTGTCTGACTCTGTGCATTCTCCAATAAGGGCAAAATGGATGTGTTAGATCTCTTCTACTCCTTGGCTTTATAGTCCTTCGGAGACAAGATTTCCACACCTCAGCAAAGCCTGCATTCCCACAGTCTGATCCACTGGCCACTTATTTCTTACTGAGGGGGATCCTAAAACTAGGCGCTGGTCTCTTGAATCCCAGAAGACGCAAAGTATGCTTGGAGAACACTTCACACCAAGAAGTTAACACTCCAAATATCAAGTTATGTTTATTTTTCTTTTAGAGGAGAAAAGACACATCCTTCTCCCCTCCATTTATATACCTGGGAAGTGAATACAGCAAGAGTGGAGACCCCTGAATTTGAATTTACTCTTCAGCCTGAGAAGACTCGAGATTGTAGCACCCTCTAGCCCGGAGTGTGCTCAGTGCACCAGCCAGGGACGAGCCGTGCGGGAACGCAGGCAGGGAGACACAGGAGCTGAGCCCCTGCTCCAGAAGCTGTTTAAAAGTGTGTTTTGTACAGGTGTTCAGTGTTCATGACTCTAACCTGAAACATCTTGCCAGCTGCTGTAGTGAGGTGCAGAGGAGATCAGCATTGTCTTCTGGACTTCTCCCTCTGTCTTACATCCCCTCCTGTTACAAGCTGAGCCCTGATGTTTACACCTGCCAGAGCTGCAGATCCAGCTGTGCAGCAACAAAACCAGCTGGGGCCTTTCTGCTTCACTCCCGTCTGTCCTGTCCATCTCCGCCAGTGGGATGAGAGCGGAAGCAGTGCAGTAGGCTGCTGAGAGGCAGAGCTGCAGCCTCACCACTGCCCGCTCAGAGGAGCAGGCAGAACAGGGGAACGAAAAGAAAGTCAAAGCATCCAGAGGCCAATTGCCTAAGCAAGGTCAAGGACGAAAGCAAGGCTGGCCTGGCCCTGGCAGCATCCTCTCCTGTCTCCATGTGGATCAGATTGAAGCAGTGCGATGTTTGGGGTGGGTCCATGGGCTTCTCCTTCATGCCATGGTTGCATTATGTCTATGAGAGATGTGCCTGGAGAGACTGTGCAGAGGAAACATCCTCCAGCCATGGGTCCCCAGCACCAAAACCGGTACCAATCTTAGCTTGGCTGGGCTCACAGCTCATCTTGCAGTTTGTTAAAGACAGTCTGCCTCATTGCCTTGTAAGTCATGAATAAATTCCAGGAGACTGGAGCACCTCATAGCAGCTGCTTAACAAGCCCTCCCCACTGCTAGCGTTGCAGCCTGCCTGCTGTGAGCCAGCCAGACAGATGTCCCGATACTCTTTGAAGGATGTTAATGATTCTGTAGGACCAAAGAGCTTGATTTAAATGAAGGTACCAGAAATCTCACACTATTCTCACTTGGAGCAAGATCTTTTCTAGAGAGAGACATTGAAAGGTTTCTACTGGAGCAAGTATTTTCTTATTTTAAAAACTAGATAGAAACTTAAAGAGATGTTGAAACATAACAAGGCATAAATGACACTGAAATGGCTGCTTTGTGAAATCCTATAATGGGAAATTATTTTACAGACCTTTTAAAATTGGCAAATCTTACGTATATTCCTCCAGGCAACATTGGGGCTATTATTTAAAATGGGATGTGTGGTGTCCCAAAGTGACTGTTCTCCTGAACTGCAAAGCATTTTGTAGGACCTGTGAAATACGAAATGATTTAAGGAGGAAAGAGGGTTATGCAGCTCTGCTTTGTGTGGTTTCTACTGCTTCTAAAGTAGATTTAGAGGAGAGTGTGTTCTGGGCTATTATTCAAACAGTGTTATAGATACTGTAGGGAACAGAAAAAATGGACAAATTAGAGGAATTTGATGAAAAACATTGTTACTTTTGCCATTTTCTGCCACAAGCACACAAACATATTGCTTAGATTCACTTGGGTGTTTATATTAAATGCAACTGGACTTATTGAGGAGGCCTGAAGTGAACTTTAAGTAGAAGTGCTGGATTGTAGCACTTTGTCTCACTCTGCAGCGCTGCCTTGGCACTCAGGACAGTGTGAATCAGCAACAAAATCAATACACACAGAGGGATCCCCACAGAGATGAGACTTTTTTTCCATCTGCCCTGATTGCTGTACAGCAGTGCAAGGACAAGCCATAACTTGCTTGTCTGTGAAAGGCTCTGAGAGTTTTCTGCATATACCTGAACTTTCTGCTCCAGTACAGAAGTACGTTATGTGTGATTTTCACAGTGAAAGGGAACCTTAACGCAGTAGAGTTTTTTCTTGTGGGTGGCTGGGAAATAGGGCTCATTTTTAAAGACACTATTGCAAGTTCTCTTTTGGAGCTCAGAGAGGCTGGCAGAAATGCCCTAACCCCATTGCAAGCTCCAGAGGATCAGTGAAAGGATGGGGGACAGGTTCCCTAATGGCAGAGAGAAGCCTCAACACAGAGCTACATGAGAAGCTCAGCGTAAATCAACAGGAACCTCTCCAGAGCAGCTGCCTGTGCTTAGCCCAGCTGAGGACCTGTTCCTCGGTGCAGAGAGTGACCCCATACGGGGGAAGGACACTGCCTGGGTAGCTAAAACTTATGGGAAAAAGTTTTGGAGCTTGCTGCCTGGAGAAAGCAGAGGGGCAGCACTGGTGTGGATGAGCTGCCTGGGGGATGCCCCTGCCCCCTCATGGCAGCCTGACACCTCTTCCCTGTCTCTGACTGGCCAGGCACTGGCAAGCCTTGCTCTGGGCATCTCTTGTAGGATGCTTATGCTCTTGGTTATGTATTACACTCATTAAACCATTACGCTCAAAGAATAGCAATGTTATAAAAATCCTGCGTGTTTTTTTCTGCCACAGTGGTCTGTTCAGAGTGTGATCTAGCAGTAGGAAGAAACCAAATACTTGTAGGGGACTGCCTCCTGCAGTGCAAAAGGACTGATCTAATGGCTTTCAAGGAGCTCAGTGGATGAATCCAAGAACATACAGCCAGATGGATCAGCAATTTGAAGGTGAGGATTTATCTTCAACAGGGACGAAGTGTACGGAGTAGACAGATCCCAGAGGTGTGTTAGGTACTGAGACAAAAGTTCAGGAACACAGATCAGGTAATCCAAACCTGAGGGAGAGGAGGTTTGAATGTAATGATCACAAAGAGCGAATCCACATTCCAGCACGAACAGCATCTGTGAGGAAAGGGATCTCAGGGGCAAGGGAAGGCAGATGGCTAACAGGAACAGCAGATGACAATATTCCTGGCCAGTGCTGCAGGCTGAGCTTTCCTCTCTGTACTGCAGCTGTAGATCAGGGATGATGTGAAAAACAGCTGACTTACACCAGCCCACAGAGCAGTGCTAATGAAATCATACCTAGGCTGTATCCTGCTGGCCACCTCCCTGCAACAGAACTGCGAGCACTAGAGAAATACTGACCCACAAAGCCATGCTGGTGAACATGTCTGGCTGCGAAGAATGGGTTACACCTCCTGCGCAGGCACTGAGGGGATGAACTTGGGGGCTCAGATGTCCCCTGCCGCGCTTCCCAGGCAGAAGGAGAAGCCCTTTGGGACCCTCCTCAGGCAGTTATACAAGAAATAATCCTAGTGCAAATCCCTTAAGGGGATTCTCCCTGAACCCCTATTTCCCATCTGCTACCTGCCACCAACACCGCTCTGCTGGGGTCTTACAAAACATGCATAAGGTTTGAATGCTGGACTCCGGAGGACTTCCAGGTTTTTTTGAGTACAAAGCAAGAGCCTGTGTGGAAGTGATAACTTCTGTCCCTCTGGATACAACTTGATTGATTCTGAGTGCCTCCAGAATCTGGTGTCTCCTCTTTCTCTGGGGTGCGTCTTGATGTCCTTTCTCTAGTAAAGACTGAAAGAAATTAATGGAGACAACGCAAGTTGAGATTTTCCCTATCTATTTGAAATTCCCTATGTACTGGTAAACTTTCCTTTATGTTGAAAATTTCCAAGAGAAGGATGCGACACAAATGTGGGCTCTCTTGCCACTATCTACGAGCAATGCCCCAAGTACCACAATATTCCTGTGTCAGCCAGGGACATCTCCAGGAAACATTTTGTAGCACATCTTGCAGCCAAACCACAGTGGTGGTGTTGAAAGACACAAAAAATTTTACCCTTCCTCCAACTGGCCAAAACACAAAAAGGAGTGAGATTTGCAAATTGCCAAATTAAGCTCAGCCAGAGTCTATGGCTGCTGTCATTAAGAAAAACCCTGCAATAAATGTTTACAAAAGCGTTTCAGAAATAATGACTCTCTGTAGAACTGGATTGGGAAATTTCCAGCAGAACAGGTTTCAGTGGAAAAATGTTGATTTGTTGAAACTGTGGGGTTTGTGGAATTGTATGGGTTTTGACAAACTTTCTATGAACTACAACAGCAATTGCCAAATGAGGGGCTGGAAGCCTGGTGGAAATTCAAGCAGAAGTGAGGCTTGTGTCTGGATCTGGTGTCACAAGACTGGAAACAGCTACACTGTAGACAGATTTTGGCTTTAAGATAGTTTATACCAGAGCAGCCCCTCTGTGCAGAGTGCCCTGGGGAAGGGGGTGACAAGGCTCCAAGGCTCCGGGAGCTATAAACCCCAGGGTGCTTTCAGATTTGCCAAAAACGCCTGGCCTTTGCTCTCAGAGAGTGCATGTGGGCATAGACCTTGAAGATGCAACAGTCATCGAACAGTGCAGAATATTGTTAATGAACAGTAAAAGCAGAAAAAAAAAAAAAAAAAAGAATGGGGACAGCTTTGAAGGGATGGAAGCTATTCTTGGACGTTGCTCTCATTCAGACAATAAGTTTCAGAAGAGACTAAAAGCGGGGAAGTAAAATATTTAAACAAGTCAGAAGAAACCACTTTCAGTTTTGTATTTGACGTAGTGGGGGGTTTTCTCCTACAGTGCTTTTTCTTCTGACAATCCCAACTTTTTTGAAAACTTTTCAAAGCAGATTTTTAAAAATGCAATAAAATGCTTGATTTAAGGCTGAGACTTTTTGAGTCAACCTAAAACAAAAAATGGCTTGGGCTCAGCTGCTGACTGATGTCTATTTCCACAAGTGCCTTCCCCTGCCAGGCACTCCAGCACAACCACCCCGGGCTGGCACACCAGCCAACGGGGCAGGACACATGGGAGCCCAAAAAGCTCTGCTGTTCCTCCAGATCATACCACTGCTTCACTGGCACCATGCTGGACTGCTGCTCACCTGGAAGAGGTCCAGCTGGGCTATGGGTGCCCATGCTACACAGGAAATTCTCTTTCCTTCACTCTCTGTCCCAGGGAAACAATGGGGATAGACTGATGCTTCAGCTTGCTGGCTGATCAGTGCCATTAGCATTTCAAAGACATCATCTGAAAACCAGTACCCAGTACTTTAAAGAACTTCTGCTCCTGATTACAGCATGTCCAGAGTCACAGACAGAAATCGGTGAAGCAAGTGTGTTCACTATGTGCAAGTCAGAGAGTTGCTTTACCCCACCACGAAGCCCAGCCTTCCAGGCACTGTTGCTGGCATATTAGAAAGTATTAATAAGAAAAACTAATATCTACAGGGGGGGATTTTCATCCTGAAGTGCAAAAATGTAAGCTATAACTTAATGAGTTATTGCAATCTGACATTCCTCAGCATGGTAATTAGGCATTTTAGTCAGTCTGTGGCTATATTAACCCCTGGGGACCAGTACATTGACTCTTTTGCATTACTAGCTGATAAATACTGTGCTTGGTATTAAGCAGGAAGAGAAGGGGCAGAGAAAGAGGTTACCTCAGGAGGTTACCCACAGCCCTCCAGGGTCATACAGGAGCCAGACCTAGTTCTGATAGTTTTTGCTCATTCACTGTCATTCTTTAACTGTTCTTCTCACCACTGCCTTTCCTAATTAAACTGATCTTTCCCAACAGGACACTGCAGCAAATGTTCCCATAAATCCAGCTCACCTTATTGCATTTCCATTGTCTAGAAAACCATTTGCTGAGGAAGCAAATTACTCAGGCACGAGTTTCTCAGATTAAAGTCAGGTCTCATATGATGCTAGGTCTTCCCTAAGTCTTCCCAAACATCTTCTAAACACTTGTATCCTATCAAGGGCTGACTGCCACACCTGGAGATGGTGTGATTCCCTTGCCATCATCTCCTCTCTTGCACAGGACTTGCATGCTCTTTTCAAACACCATCCTTTAGTCCTGTCAAGTCTCCAGCAGAGCTGAGCCCTGAATGTCTCTCAGCTCACTCCTGCCTCAGGACCTTAGTCCTACTCCTGCCCTGCTGCAATACCTGCTGAGGGCCGCTGAGGATCTTCAGCTGGAGCCTCCTGGGAGCTGTGAGATGGAGGATGAAGGGAGGAGGAACACCTTGGCTGAAGGTATCGCATGGAGCTGGAAATAGCTGACTCACCATTACATGTGGCTGCTGTGCTCGGTCTCCTTAGTTCAGATCATTCCTTCTCACTAAAAAGGACCTTCCAAAGGATGCAGAAAAAAGCATTATTTTTTTTTTTTTCTGAGCTCTGCAGTAGGATAATTCTTCTCTCCCCCAGTTCACAACATGGGCTTTCATAAAGAGACTGCATCCTTGTAATTGTGAAACCTGAGACCTGCTAATGCAGATAGGAATAAAATCTGCATGGAAATCGCCCTCCATGCCATGAAATACAAAGAAAACCTTTATGCAAGGGCTTCTTAACCACTTTATAAAATATTTTTACAGAAAAACAGGTATTTTATTAAATAGTACAAAGAATCAGCTGTTAGTGAACGTGTTTAATTTTTTTTTCTTTCAGCTAAATAAAGAAAGGCCCACAAAATTTTTCTCTAGTGGGTCCATAAATAAAATTCAGTTCGAGGAGATGCAATGGTGGAGCTGATCTTATTTTTCTCTTTTCAGTTAAAGAAATATCAAAGGAATGTGACTGCCAATAACAGTATTTCACTAAGCTTTAGGTGATTTCATAGCACCCTTTTAAAAAAGTGAGAGGAAAAACTATTTTCCTAATCCATTAACTAAATAATCCCTCCCCCCAGACATTATGGTAACCCCTTGAGAAGAGGTACCATCATTTGCTATGCGTTTATTAATTGTCCATATTGGTGATGTTATCCTAAGCTTATCAAGGTCTCACTGTTCATTGTGCTGCAGGGTCAAAGTGAAGGGCAGCTTTCATTCTCAGGAACCTACAATACAAGTCACAAAAGATTTTATATACTGAGTTTTTGTGCTGTTCTTATTTACATGGTAAGTGAATGCAATTAGCCTTGCTTATCCACAGCTGCTTTTTCCAGTGGTTCTCAGCATGTCATACATGTTTTTGTATGGGAACCTGTGGCATGGCAGAGTTAAATATTTCTCTGCCTCTGACTCCTCATGATTTTAAGCAAGTCATTTAACCTCATGGTTCATTATTAGGAAAATGGGCAACAGCTCTGCCTAGGTCAGAAAAGGTTTTGTGAGGATAAGTACAACAAAGATACTGAAGTATCAATACAGTGATGCTGAGTCACAAAGTACCAGACTTTGCATGTCACCCTTCTCCCAGGGGTGTCAGTTATGGGAAAACCTAAGTGTACTGAAATGCTTGCTTACATGTAGAGCATTCAAAGACCAATGTTTTTGAAACGTCATCATCCAGGGCATATTCCATAAAGGCCTTCTGAAACTGGGGGCTGGTAGACTTCTTATTTTCCAGGTTATTTTTGCAGCCCTGAAGCTTTGCAGGTAAGCTAAAACTGCTCTGCAGGCAGCAGAAGTGATGATGGCTGGTTTCCCACGGCTGCTTAGCTGGCTAGGCAGGAGCACCACTGGAGGAGACAGACCTGCCTGTGTGCACAGGCTGGCCAGGCAGCTGCCAACAAAAAGCACAGTTGACAACCCAGGCCTGCTTGTTTTCCCCTGGGGAGGACTTTAACAAGATTCCTCTCCATCCCTTCCTTGCCCAGTGTCACAAAGCTCATACAAACTTAATAACTTTGAGACTTCATCCCTTCTCTCCAGTCTGCTAGGAGGTTTGAAAGTCACTAGGGAGGGATTGAAAAACAGATGGATAGGTATGCTGATCCTGTAAGGCTGGCTTTCTTAGGAAACTAAGAAATGTAAACTGCTATTCTCAGTGGTACTCTAATTCTGGCAGCTGATATTTAAAAACCCCAATGTTACAAGACTTGAGTGCTGGCAAATGTGCGGTAAGCAACCTATCCAAAAACCTCATCCTTCTCTTTTTCTTCTGAGTCACAGGTGTTCGGAGACACCTCAGCATCTGGGTGCCAAACTTGTGACAACTTAAAGCTGATCAAGCCCTGAATATTGAACACAGGGCTTGCAGAACTGGTCCCCATCATGCTCCCAACAGCCAGAGGCTCATCCCACGCATTTGCGGCACAAGCCCCAGCTCCTGCCCCACATCACTGACACTGGCAGGCTTATGGTCTCCTGGATCTGCTGGTCAGCCCTGCCAGACACCAGGACGTGGAGGGGGAGCAACAGCTGCACTGTCCAGCAGCAGATATGCTTCTTTCAAGTAGTGGCTGGTGCCATTTAAAAAAATTATCTAGCACAGAGTGAACTCGTGAAAATGCCCTGTGCTGGCTGCGCTTCTAACACCCAGCTAACCACCGTGCAGTGCTGCAAGGATTCACACCATAGCACAGCACTCCTCCTATGCAAAAGAGTACATAGCTAGAGGATAGTTTTACTGCCCTTGTTTCCACCTTACCTCTTTTCCTCCAGCTTCTGAACATCACGAATTGAGTCTGGGCCAGCCTGCAGCTCACTAGAACATTTGCTGGTGATCCAGGACCTGGACCCGGGGCACCTGGTGTTTAGTCCCCTGGGAGTTGTCCCGCTGTTTCCTCCAGAACAGCCCCAGCTGGCAGTGTGTGAATACCCTCACCCTAACCAGGGGAGAGCACTAGCATAGAAATACTTGTGTTGCTGCCAAGTTTTTATGGAGGGACAAAGGAGACTTTTTGCCTGTGACCCCCAGAACTCTGGATGTCATCCTTCTGACAGGAGAAGCTGCTGGCAGGGTCCTTCAAACACTGCCTTGTCCTCCTGTTCCTACGAGGCTTGCACAAATCCCTCCAACATAACTGACCCGCTTTGGGTGCTCCGTCAGCATCAGAGACATTGTGCACAGCACAAAGCACTGCTACCTTTCAGCCCCTCCTCAGGTGTCAAACCCCAACCAGATGATGTGCTGAGCACAAAAGCTCTGGCCTCCTCATCAAAATGAACCCTGAGTGCCTGCATTACAGTGTCCCCTGGGTGCAGTGCTTGTGCCCCAGGTCCCAGGGAGTGCCTGGCACATGTCCAACCTGAGCACACTCGTGCCAGAGAGCAGCACACATTCATGTAGATGCTCCCAGTGACAGCCAAAATAAAGTGACAGCAAAACTTTGCTGGCAGAGCCCAAGGTTTGAAACTCTTTAGCAGAGGGACTAAGTGTTCTCACTCCTCCTTTATGCCCAGGAAACATGTTAGGAGAACATAGACCATACTGTCAATCTGGGTCACAACATTTACAGGGGAAATGGAGACAGTGAGGATAGGGGGAGGTAAGAGAATGAGAAACTATGGAAAAAAAAATGGTTTCAGGAACCACTATAATCTGTGATGCATTGATTAATGATACTGAATAAAAACCCATGTTCCATTTGTAAAGAAAAATTCAGTAATTTAATGCAAAAAAAATTGCGGTGCTCCAGAAATTTACTCTTAGAGATCTGGACTGATCAAAGATACATCTGGCAATCTCTTTGTCATTAAAGTATTTGCTACATTAAACCTTGTGTGTCTTCTTTTTGTGTTTCCCACTACTGAGTGGTTTCACTCTAAGAGCAGCAAATTGATATGCTGGATAAGTTATATGAATGGAATCCTCCCCGGACTTGCTGATATTGCCTGAAACTGAAGAATGCACAACACCAAGCTGCAAAACAGGTTATCAAGGTCAGGAACATCTGTCCAAATATATAGTTGGGGTAGCTATGCTTTAGCTATGATTTATGTTTTTTGATGACAGTAGTTTGGATAGCACAATTGAGAAGTCTGAATAACTTGTTCTTTGGCTCTGCCAGCAAGGTTTACACCCTTCTGCATCTGAAAAGGGCACTGTAATAGTGCTGAGAGCTAATATCCCACGTTGGAGACCTTTGCAGGATACCTCTTCTGTACCACTATGACAAAAGGTTCTTTCTGCACAAAAGCCTACCAGAACTGAGCAGAATTTTTTCCAACAAATTGCCTTCAAAGTACAGCTGAAAATAATTACGTTTATTGAGAGAAAAAGCAATTAATTTTGCCATATTCAGCTGAAAACCTAACATTTCCATTTGTAGCCATATTTTTTCCCAATTTTCCAATGGAAAAAAAATTGCCCAAGGCAGACACTTGATGAAAATTCTCCAAATAACTGAGTCCTCCATTTTAATTATGAGATTTCCAGCCAGCCTTAATGTATGTCACCTCCATGACGGGTGCAGCACTTTTCTCTCCAGTAGCATCCTGGGTCACTGCAGGATCTGGCTTATCATTCGGTAACAATTTGAAGACAAGGGTATCATTTACTGTGTCCTACCCACCGCTCCCTGGAGCACCTGGGACTGCCCAGTGGCTGCAGGGTTGGCCTGACCCAGGCTGTCTCAGGAGACATGAGGGGATCAGAGCACAACGCCGTGCAGCCCAAGGGAAGGGGGTACTAATAGGTTATACAAATGAAACATTGCTGCCTCACTGAAACTTTAGAAGAGTAAAGGGAAGGTGTGGGAAAAGTAAACACCCTCACCACTCCCTCTTCTGAGCCTTACTGGGAGGGCTTAGCATAATAACAAACTAGGTTAACTTGGGGGTAAAAGGCAATCCTGTCATTTTAGGCACACTACTCATGCTCCCAAAGTCAACTCTGCATCATGCACAGGTGAGTTAATGTCCTGTGGTGTCATATCTTGTGGTCCTGACACTGTCAGAGCAAAAGCTGTCTGGTTGTGGGATAAACCAGACTTGCTGGGGGAACTTGGCAGAGACTTCTGCCTACACTCACCCACCTGTCCTTTGCACAGTCGCAGAGTGATAGCTGTACCTCACTGCCCTGCCTGTCACCTTCCAGTGACAGCCAAGTGCTGTCCCCAAGGGATGGCCTGATCCTGCCTCTGGGCTGAGCTCTGCCCAGCAGTCATTTCCCCTGTGCATGACACCCATCCCCATCCCTCACAGAGGCTGCTCTCACACTCTCTCCTTAGGGAACACACTGCCCCAGCAGGAAAATAAAAAGAGCATTTCAAAGTATTTCCTTTCCTCAAAGTGCTGAGTCCGGAGAAATTGCAGCTGCTCTGTCTTTGTGTCAGGGAATGCTCCTAAGCCAGTTGCTGCCATTTAAGACACAGGAGAAGTCCCTGGTGTGAGGCCATCGTCACAAAGCCCTGATGCACAGCAAAACCTCTATGGCAGCAGTTATGAACAGCAAAAGAGAAACAAGTGCAGTAATTCCCTGGGGTAGAAAGGTGATGTTTATCCAAGATCTCTGAGGGAAGCAAAGCGTGAAACAGCAGAGGCATTGGCAAGGCCTTTGAAACCGTGCAGATCAGATAGCTTACAAGTCCTCATTGCCAAGTCGGGCTATTGCCTTTGCATCTGCCTGTGGAGATGCTGCTGCAGACATGGAGATACCTGTGCCTTCCCGGGAGCAAGACTGTGAGGCCCTGGGGTACTGATCTCTCTTTCTTTGCCTTGGAAGGATGCAATTCTGCTCTGGCTCTCATACAAGATGGACCATGAAAACCATGGAGACATGTCTGAGGACTACAGGCTCTGTTAGGTCAAGTTTTGAGGCCTCTCTCAGCACCAGTACCTGTGCTGTCTGCTCCTGCCTATCTATCTCTGCACACAAATGTACGTAGTAAAGTCTGCTGGGACCTGTGTGGAACTGGGGCCATCACATCTGAAGTTCAATATAGTGCTTCCCCATCCTGTGTTTTCCCCTTGTGAAATTTCACGCTTTTGCCCCACTTTCTTCCCTCTCTGACCCATTCTTTGGCCTCTGAAGAAAATCGTTACTGTGTTTTCTCACATATTCACCAAATCACAACACACCTTCCTCAAGCCTGCACTCCAGACTCTCAGACAGACCTCCAGGAGGTCCTTGTGGAAGCCTGCTTTGAACTTCTGCCTGTAGACAACCCAGTGACTTATACAGGATATTTATGGTGCAGATGGCCCTAATGTGTCTATAAGGTCAGTGCACTCTTAGGCTGAGGTCCTCAGGGACCCTCAGTATCTGAGAAGCACTGCATCCACAGGCAGTCACAGCCATCAAAAAACTCAGTGGTCAAGATGTTAAGGGGGCATGCATAACATCAGATCTTTCTCATAAGTCCTCCTCCACAACCATAGAGAATCCAAGGATCCAAGGTACCTTCTTATGACCAGACAGGACAGGAGTTAAGTATCTTGGTACTTTTGGGGTAATATGAGCAAAAATGAGGTTGAGATCGTTCTTTCCCCATTTAAAGGCAACCAAGCCTGATATGAGTTTTGTACAGCCATGCAAGTGCCCTCTGGCAACCCTGCATGCTGGAGTCATCAAAGATCACATTGCTGATTTATAGCACTCACCTCAGCAATCCAGCAGCCAGATAGTTAATGCAGAAAACTTGCAAGTTGGATGCTTCCAGGAAGTGCCAAGTGTCTTGCAGACTGTGTGGCTGCTCCTGGGGAGTGATCTATGCTGCACTATGACCCTGGTCTTTTCCGTTCCACGTTGCTGTGCTTTCAAGTTGCCCTAAGGAGGTCCTCCATACTGGCCTTTGAAGAGAGTGCCATGCTGCCCAGGTGGGATCTGCTCCTGCACAGTGATAGAGCAGCATATCAGAGGCAAACAGCAGATCCAACTGTGCAAGGCTCTGCTCTCACTGCATTTCATGGTAGATCAAGCTGTCACCTACAGGCTGACAGACTAAAGTGATTTATTGTGGGTTTTTTTACAGATGACTAGATTTTCTTAGGTGCATTAACAGCACTTATAAGTACAGACCCCAGATGAGACATACATAAGGATATGCCCACTGTGGCTAGGGAACCATTCCAAAATCTCTCTAAGCAAAATATTTTGCACTACCAGATGATCTCTTTCATTCTCTCTCTTCTCTCCAGGGGAAGAGAGACTTTTCTGGCAGCATCTTCCTTAATTTTCTGATATTTTTCCTTATTAGAGGCTGAGGCTCACTGGAAAAACAGAGTATCTACTCATCTGGGCTTGGACTGGTAATATTACAAGTTGAATTTGGTCATGATACCAATGAGCAAAATGTTTGCACTTTCTCTTCCTGCAAGGCTATCCATGGGAAACGAAGTGATGGGAAGCTCTCTGGGCACTGGCAGTCTGTTACGTATCTCTAAACTCCATCAGCCAACAGAAACATAGAAAATGGAAGCAGATGGGATAAGCAGAGATCCCTCTTGCTTGCTGAAAATGTATTTGGACAAGGCAGTTTTGGCCAGGATTTATATGCAGACTAGGACTGGGCACAAAGTTTCTTCCTGAAAGCCTTAAGATCCCAGGAGAAACACTGTTACCAGCAGCAAGCTGTAGAGACCTGCTGCACATCACCTTGTATTTAATCCCATCTAAATCCTGGTGCACAGAAAACAATGGGAGTTTGTCACTATTAGGGCTTAAATCTCTAGTTGCTGTTGTTAAAAGCCAGGAAGAAAGTTTTTGACATAACCTCTGAACTCTAAAGGGCCAAAGTTCAAATTGGATCAAAGAGGGGTCTCTAAAGAGCTCCATGCTACACAGGGAGGGTAACATAAGGATGCCATGTACAAATTGCATTACCTCTCAGGAATGCTTTGCTTTCTGTTATTGCTTTTGTCCTCAAATAGCAGATTCAGGATCCCAAAGCAGAATGTTGCATTAAAATACTAACAGAGGCTTTGTCAACTCCAACTTAATGGCTGGTTCAGAAATCCCCTCCTGTCTCAGGACAGGCAGGATTTGAAAGGGATTGTAAATGAAGAGGTACCTACCAGAGTGGGAAGTCCCAGAGACCAGAGACTTGTCATAATTAACTTAGCCCTCAGAGCACACACTGAGAGGACAAAGCCACTGGGGTAAGTGAATGGATACGGCAGATTCAATTGACCTGTTTGTGGAACCACCTGAATCCTCTTTCTAACACTGACCCCTTAACTCATCTGCTGGTTTCTTCTACATCTATGTGAACCCTACAGCATTCAGTTGTGTGAAAAGCAAGGAGGATGCACTGAACACAAGTGTAAAATCCTTCTCTCCAATCCAATATCCTGTTCCAAAATGAAAGAGAGGAAATTAGATTTTGATTCTTAATGAATTATGGAAATTGTGTAAAACTTGGGCACTTGTTTAAAAAATCAGAAATTTAAAATTGGACAGTGAGCTCTAGAAATCTTGATTTCTGTGTTTTGGGAGTCATTAAAATATTAGTATGTTCTCAGCACCATCTTGAAACCCCTGTGGCTGAAGAGGCATCCCAGTGTGCAGGAAACTGTACAACTAGGGTTGGTGCTAAAAGGCTGCCACATTTATTTCTTCCTGGAGCTAAATGTTGCTTTTGAACCTAGGCCATATTATTAGCTTGGAATGCCACAGGCCTGTCATTCCCAACAGGACAGAATACAAAATCAGATCAAAACAGTGATGCTTTATACTGCAGTTTCCATCTTCTGAGTGTTTTACCAGACGGGTTTCTAGAAACCATGTTTTTAGATCTCACCACTCCTCTGGAAATGTGCTCCATGAACAAATTACCAAAAGAGGAAGGAGGCTTGGATACCTGTATAGCAGAAGAATAAAATGTGCGTGCTCTGGACATCCCTGGGGATCATGATATGCTGCCTGCCAGGTGCTCCCTCTGCAGAGGGCCAGCTGGGGCCCACCGGTGCTTATTAGCTCTAGTTCAGGGCTGGCTCTGCAGGATCCCAGCTGGTTACTGCTACATTACTACACCGTGCTGAGGTTCTGGGGAGGTTTATTAGTGCTAGAACTAATCCAGCTGCACGTACTCCTGCCTCGGCATCACTGGCACAGATTCAGTGCAGTCCCAAAAATCCCTCTAAAGACAGCTGACAGCTGACCATGCACATATGGACAATTTATACACATTATGATGCATACATTATGTTATTTATATAACAGTGTAAGTAAAAACAAGTGAAATAAAGTACGGTTTAATGTGTCATTATTTTTTAAAATATGACTCATAAAACCCAAAAGACAGGTAATACTTGTATTCCTTTCTTAATATGTATACATTCCCCACCCAAATCAGGATTCAGAAATCAGGGTACTGTAACACATACTTAAATTAACCTTAGATACCATTCAAGAAATGTGCTAAAACTGCCAGGAGATCTTGCCCTTAGGTTATCATCACCATGAGGTACCCCTTGGCTGGTGGCTTTGCATACCAGAGAGGGTTGTAAAAAATCTTTCTAGAGTAATAGCACATAGTAATAGCACTGTCCTTATGGCAGATATATCAGGTAAAGCTCCTATATGGTTTTACATGTCCTTTTTCAAAACAAGCAAGACTTGTTTAATCTCATTTTTAAATTGCTGCAAATTTGGCAGTGAAATTTCTTTTCAAGTGAACTATGGCCAACAGATTTATTGTCTTGCTTTCCCTCAGTCCATTGATGCAGAATTGTCCTAGGGAACTGGCCATTCATACTCATGCTTGAAGTGCTTGAAGAGTGGGGACACTGTTTGCTGTCTACTCCCAACATTGGCACAGAACTTTAGGCCAATTTATATTGGAATATAAAAAGTGAAATATAAAAATATACATGTCACACCAAAAAGTTCCAAAGAACAATTATAAATAATGGAAAAGAAAATTAGTAATTACTCCCTTTAAAACAAAATGAAAAATGTATGGCCTGATTTTGTTCCATTGATATTAGTGGAACTGCAGAAGGATGGATATTGTTCAGCCTCTTCTGCCTGCATGTCTCCTGGACTTAACCGGTACAGGTGCATGGCTGTACAGCGATGTGGGTTGAACTAGTAAGAAACTCTTCATTAGGTTACAAATGAGTATGAACTTCCTAGTGTCTCAGCAGCAAAGAACAGACAAAAAGTGCCTGAGAGACGCAAGACAAAAGATGGTGTAAAAGTGCAGTAAATAATTGAGGGCTTCATTATCACCTCTAACAGGTTAAATCATATTACCTGCAAGATGTGGAGATTTATATAAAATCTTATATAAAACATAAGAAGACAACAGTAGAAAAAGATGTCCATATTTACATCCCATTCATTTATATAATATTTTTGGTACTTCATATCTAAACACTGTGGAGACAGCAATGTCAGCCACAGGTGAGTGCATTTACTGTAAAAATAAGCAGAATCCAATGAAAATTGTGGGAAGGTTATGTTCATGAGGGCCTGGAGTGCCCTAGAGATGGAGGGTACAGAAACTCAGGTAGCATCTCAGAGCAGGATGGAGTAGGCTCCCCTCATCTGTCTGGGAAACCTCAGGGAGATGTGTGAGTGCATGCACACTGCAGAGCAGGATGGAGGCATCATGCCTGAGCCAGAATGACCAAATTCCCCTCATTCAGGCTGTCTATGCATGCCCAGAGGCCATCAGCCTGAGATATCTTGTCCTCAGGCAGCCTGGCTGGGGTCACCCTCCTGGCTGGACTGCTGGAAATCTCAGAGATACAGGCAGGTTTCTCTGCTCCTCCATAGGTAGACTTCCAGGTGGCAAAAAGGGGATGGATCCAGGAAAATCAGATGCAAGTTAGACAAACTTCTCTCATGAATGGTTAGAGCTGATCTCTTCAGAAAACACAGGGATAATCTGAACTAGTGCATCCAAATGTTGTGGTTTTTGGTTTTTTTTTTTTATTAGGTGAAAGGCCACACAAATCATCTGAGAGGAATCTCCAGCTCCTATGCAGCATTTCCACTATGCTTTTCATTTACTACTGGATGAAAATGAAGCTAAGTTCTGAGCACTCATTTGCTGTGTTTAGTTTCACCCCACTATGTTTTGGCACACATGAGAGTCTATAAGGAGGATGACTATGGCATTACAACAGACTTGCATTGTTTTCACAGTCTCCTGATGCCTTGCAGACCAGAGGCAGAGAAACACTGGACTAGATGATACTTTGAGGTCCCTTTCCATCTTGCTTTTTATGAATTCATCAATCTGTCACAACTGCTCACATGCTTCATTTACTAATGTGGAGTGTAGACTTTTGGCTGGGGTTGGTGTCCCATCGTTTCAGGAGCTGCATAAACACCTGGCAGCTAATGGGGTCAAACCTTGCTCCCTCCTTATTAGCATTACCCAGACTGGCAAGGCACAATAGCAGCCTCATGGTGTGACAGCCCTGTCCTACCCCACTGAGACTGTAGCTGGACCCACTGGAAAAAGGCATTATGCTTTGGAGAGGCTAGCGAGACAAAGGTGCTCCCAGATGGAGTAGAAAGGTAGCAGTCAGCAGTTTTCATACTGCTTTCACTGCAGTAACTTTTTCATCAAGCCCATGGCCAAGGCTGACCATCAAGTTCAAATCCAGAAGGAAATCCCTACTCCTCACATTTGGCCTCTGCTTCTCAAGCAGCTTGCTATGAGCTTGGGATATGTCTCAGACACTTGATTTCCTACTTCTACCACCTTTCCTGCTCCCCCTTGCTAGCAGAGAAACCATAGAGCAAAAGGGCAATGGAGGTTCAGCTCCCCACTTGCCCTAAAATGGGCTCAACGGTCAGAGACACCACAGAATAAGTTTACCCTTCCCTTGTGTTTTGCATGTTTCCAAATTACCTTGCTGACAGTGATGGAGACTGGTTTCCAATGTTCGCCCTCAATGCTAAACAGCTTCAGAAAGATGTATTATGTAGAAAAGAGCCCCTTCCCTCCTAATCATTCATGGTTTTGCCTCCCCTGCTTGGCACATGATATATTCTTTTTGAGAATTTATTAATAAAACATCAGTTAGGACACTTAGGCCTCTGATGGCTGAAGGACTTAAAGGAAGCAATCTCCTATACACTCTTGAAATGGGCAGCTTTCCATTGCTTGAGTGTATGAAGTAATTGAGCAGAGGAGTTATATTAAATCCAGACACATTCAGTATTTAATGCCAATTAGGTCTACTGACAAGGGAGGGATATGCTAGAGATCTGGCTTATGTCATGCCCTTCCTTTATCCCTTTTTGACAAGATGAAGGTAGAATGACCTCAAATAATGGCATTGCCCTGGTGTTACTTTTGCTATAGTTGGCACATCATATTTTTTTGGTTATTGATGGTTCACAGCTTTCATGTGTTGCAATCAAGGAATTTTAAGGCTTTTCCCACCATCAGTATTGAACACAGCTTCCAGCTATCCCTTGCTATTTAATTCCAGATGGATCAAATCTTTAGTACCGCCTGCAGGCACATTACTAGCTAATGAGTTGCACTGGTCTGAGATCATCGCTACAAACATTATTTCCTTGGTAAATATTTTTGGTTCAGACCTGAGAAACGGCAGAGGTACATGTAGTCAAGATTTATAATCTGGCAAGATGCTTGAAAGTTGAGTTGCAAATAACAATGGTTACATTTGTATTCTCTGTTTACAGTTTTCTTCCTGCAAATATGTTGAGGCTTAAATCAAACAATCAGCCCTGCCACAATGCTGGCAAATTCCCATGCTAACTGCACAGGGATGCATGTCTCAGGGCCTTCTGTTACTTTTTTCTGTTACAGTATCTCAGCCCTTCATACTCACGAATGCACTTATCCTAGCAACCACCCTGGCAGAGAAGTGAAATTGTTTCTCCTTCACAAATGCTGAAGAAAGGGACAAAAGTGCCAAAAATACTTAGAACCTAGAAATACATCCAAATGCTCAGTGAGATTTTTCAGAAGCTCCTACATGCAGTTCAGGGCTGGATGCAATCATGGGGAGGCTGTGTAGCTTCTTCCTCAGTACTAGACCTGCAGCTTCAGTACTGGAAACCAGTCATTTGATGGGGGGAGTACAAAGCCCTACCAACCATCCTTCCCACTAAACCTCTACCTGCTTTTGATGCCTGCTGACCATTCTTGCAGATCCCATCAGGCAAGAGTCTACTTCTCCAGCTCCTTTGAAAAGTTGAAGTATTGGCCCCAGTCCCCAGAGGCCTTTAAATACCTCATGAAAAAATAACCTGTGTCTTGCCCACAGTTTCTCAAAGATACTATGACAGAAACAGGGGCCCAGCTCAGGTCCCCTACCTCTCAGCTGGCTGGCCATACTCTGCTGACAACCTCCCACTGGCTTCCAGCCAAAGAAAGATCCTCCAGTTCAAGATATGTTTTTGTTATTATAGATAGATGCTATCTACATTTTGGGTAAACTCCTGGTTCTTTTACTCAAAGAAGTTATCTCAGTGGAGTCACTAGGCTAGAATCCAGTCTCAACCCAGAATCACTTCAGCAATGCTAAGGTTTATTCCAGTTTTAATCTGAAGACACATTTTGTGTTTGTACGGTATTACACCAGATTTACACAACTTTCCTGAGACCAGATACCAGCCTGAAAAGACTAATCCAGAACAGTGAAAGGATACTTTCAAAAAAGACCTGAAAAAAAAATGAAGCAAATAATTATGAAAACTGATTGAATAAACAAAACAATAAGAAACATTCCCCATCCAAAACTTCTTATAAAACATGGATTTAAATGAATGCATATATGGGAATATTCCAGTTTTCATGTAATTATAGCACATACAGGAAGAATCAAATGATTTCAGGAACTAGAACAAGAGAAATGGGACAAAAATGCTTCACAAAAAATTGTATGCATAGGGATTAGGCTCAGTTTGCTGAGGCTATATGAGGAGACGTATTTCCATGTGAAGAGGGAAATCGTCGTGCCAGAAAGCAGAGGTCTAGTAAGACCTTGTCTGCACACATTTGGTCATCCATAATTCAGTAGAGAGGAACTACAAGGATGCTCAGGAAATTGGAATGTCTGTCATGTGTAAGGCAAGTAAAGTAGACTGCCTGTTTTGCATAGCTTAGGAAAACAGGGGTTAAGAGGCGGTGTGCTTACACTTTCCAAAAATACTGAGTGACAGTGGTAAGAAACTGCGCAGAAGGAAGAGCCAAAGAGCAATACTGGTACAAAAGCTAATAAGCATAATTATTAGTGATATTCAGTCATTCCAAATGTAGCAAAAGTGGAAATCTACTTTTAGACTGAGTTTAATGTTTTCAAGCAAATACTGGGGTTACACTGCACATGCTTGTGATAGTAGAAACGTAGAGTGGATAAGTCATCTGGTCCCACCAGCACTGTGCTCCTACCACATTCTCACATCAACCCTTTGAAACACAAATGTTGCTCCTAGTCTAGTTCTGTCACATCAAAGCCATCAGCACTTCCCTATCCATAGAAAATTAACATTTTTGAGGGTTCAGATTACATCTCTGGGGACTTCCCATCCCACAAAAATGTTAATTCTTGTGACTTTTCCTTCCTCTTCGTTCCTTTCCTCCTTTCATTTTTTGCCTCAAGATTAAAGGAGAAACTAAAATATCCACATTTCCCATAGGATAGAGATTCAGTGCTTTCACATGTCTCTCATTAATGTTTGTGTGCACTAACACAGCTCTGAATAATCCTAATAGTCTCTGGCAGGAATGATAACAGGCCACTGAGATCTAGCTCTCTCTGGTGGTTGTGGACTTGTCCAGGATGGGGACAGAAGAAAAAGTTCCTTCTGCTCCTGTCTTATCTAACCTTGTGCAGTTGAAGGCAGATTTTGATGTGTTTCCTGTTTCACCACTAGTCAGGTAAGGCAGTAAGGTAGGATTTGGTCAACCTGACCTTTTTTAAGGGAAGTTTGGTTCTCTAACCCATCACAGTACAAGTCCTTGAGAAGTTCATTTTCTGCTCCACCAGCACTAGTCTGTCACTGAAAGTCACTCAGAAGGTGACACCTGGAAAACTCCTCCAAACTTTTATGACAAGTTCTCACTTTCAGGTCAGACCCTACACTAGGGGCAGGAGTGATTGACCTGAAAGTTTAAGTGTTGTCACCTATGAGAAGGGCTGGAAACCATCCCTCTGACAAAAAGATATTTTCTTGGCTGCTTTTACCCCCCTGTCCTCAATCAAGAGGGAACAGTAGAGCTGAACACCCACTAAGACTTTACATCAAATGCCAAGTCTTTTTCATCACTTCTTCCCTACCCAGTAGATTCCAGCACCTTGGCTTCTACAAAGGAAATACCCCCTGGAAAGGATCTACATTCTAATGTTATGGGGCTGCTAGGAATATTCTGGGATTATGATGGGATTATTCTAACTCCATCTGTTTTATTAAATGTCATGTGATTGCCAGGGAAACCCTGAGGAACAGAATAATACTGTTTTGAATTTCACCTGAATCTGAGACAATTGCTATAATATGTAAATAAAGCAGGCAATGGATTAAAACCATTAAATCTAAACCTGGGATATTCTGTGACAAACTACACTTCTCTGATCCAGCAGAAATCTTGTTTACTCAGCAATTTAAAGAGACGAAAGTTATCTTGCCTGAAAATAGTGGAGGTATTTCCCAAGCTGCCAGTTCCATCAACACGACCTTTCTGTGGAGGTTTTACAGAAGTGACTGTGGACAGACCATAGTGCTCCATGGGTGTAATTCCAGGGGCCGACCTATTACAATGAAGTACAGCTTGTGGTGGGGCTCTTCAGCCAGTCAGTCCTACAGAGCTCCGGGAGAGATAGATCCTCTCAACCCTACTAATGGGATCTCATTGATTGCTATATTCTATAATGGTGTTTCTCATCTTTTTCCAATTAAAAAACACCTAATCTCTTGGAAAACAGTCCTGGGGTCATCTTGTGCAGTGCTGCCACAGGAGTTATCATTCACAAACAGTTTTAAAAGTATGCTTCACTTTCAGTATTTATTTACAATATAAATAATTTTACAATACAAATATATGCCCCTATAAATAAATGCTCCTTTATGCTGGATTTCTAATTCTTCTTGCAGAGCTGTTCTGATGTCCTGCAGATCACCACTGAGCCAGACTTCTGCCAGAAAAAAACCCTTTACATGACACTTCTCTGCAAGAAATCTTACAGAACATTACTATAAACACAAATGTTTTGGGTTTACTTATGTTGAGTTTTTCCCTTGCTTTTTTTTACTTTAAATGTAGCAAATTACACATTTTTTTTTCAGTTTCTTAGATGTCACATTCTTAATGCTGGGTACAAAAAGGAAAGTATTAGAAGACATTAGTATTCATATTCTGCAAATTTGTCTGAATGAGACTAACCACATTTATACATCAATAATTTCCAATATTATTCCTAATATCTACAGAGCTGTATTTCTTTTAGATTTTTTCCTTCTCCTGTTAATTCTTTTCCTAGTACAGATGCTCATCTTATAATACAAAAGGAGTCCATGTATACCAGTCCTGGAACAATATTCAGGACATAATGGTCTGTTTGACAAGGATTCTTTATAAGATCACAGTCCTCAGCTGCAGTCTTTTCATGATAGATCTGGAAACAACTTGGGAATAGGCAAGAAGAGAGGTGACAGAATTTGCTGAGGTTACAGGGATTCTCACAGACTGAGAAGAGGCGCAGGAGGATCCTAGGTTACTGCACAATGTGGAGATGAAGAAGGTAAGTTTTATTTGCAAATTTAATGCTAATAAGTACAAAGTAATGTTGATGCAAAATAAACTATTTTAATTCACCATACACAATAATGGGCTGTAAATTAGGTTGTGTCACTCCTAGAAAAGAAATCCTGGATTACTTAAGAAGTCTGTGGAAACAGCTGCCTGCTTGGTGGTGCAGAAAACATGTCAAGCCTTTGAGCGTAGCTCCACATTGTATCCAGCAAATCTGAACAAGCTGGCTGCTGAAAGGGCTGTTGCCCTATTCCCGTTACTCCCTCCCTCTTCCTTGCACCTCTTTGGTGCTTGTCTGCCTCCTCAGCAAGCAAATTTACTCAGGAGAAGACCAGCTATCTGTAGATACCCTTTGTCCCAAACTTACTCAGAGGAAGGAACAGCTATTTATTTGCAGCATAGCTGTTCTAAATCATGCAGTTTAAATGCAACTTTTTTTACAGGAATATGCTAAATGAGGTGTCCTCACTGTGTGCTTGAGGGCTGCAGTGGAGACATGCCCAGCATGGCCTGTACATAATGACTGCCCCAGAATAACACCCCTCTCCCGCACCCCTGCTTTCACCAGGCTCTGATGTTGTGATTTCCATTGCACGCCAGGTCCTGGAACCACATGCCCGATCGCAGTCCCTGTCCCTGGTTGCCACAGCATGGCCCCTCTGCAGGTCTGCACTGCACCTCATGGTGGGGATTTGGCCCGTGGGGGACCACAGAGGCCTGGGAAATGGGAAACAGTGTTTTGCATGCCCATGGCAGGGCAGGAGGACTCATGTAGCCTTGGGGATCTGCCTGCAATGGGACTGCAGCCTGGCAGTGCTTCCTAGCTCCTCTGCAATTAGATTTGGCAACAGGAAGGGGTTAAATCCTGTCAATAACATTTGGTTCCATCCTGACATAACCCTGGTGAGAATACAAAGCAGTATCTCATCCCTCTTCCCCACCTCCTGGGACCCATCTTTCCCATTAGCCTGGACCCTTTGTGCCCATTCCACCCTCCCTCCCCTGCTCCATGGCCCCGCTCTACAGCCTGCTCTGAATCTCTTCATCCTTCCAGGCCTTCCAATGTTTTCCTCCTGCTGTCACTGCCCTGACGCACACCAGAGTGGGTGCTGCCAGCTACAAAGCAGGAAATCCATCTGCCAGTCCATAAAGTACAGTTCATTACACGGAGATCAGAAGTCTGATGTTAATCAGTCTGCAGAAGGTGCGGTGTGCCACAGGATTACTGCTCCCCTGCACGGAGAAGGCAGCTGTTCTCTTCACCAGATGACTGTCCCTCCTGGGATGCTTTGGACTTGAGAAAACTCAAACCAGACCCTATAAAGTCTATTATACTTTCACTGGCCAGACAGACTCCATCACAATGCGAATTACTACCACACATGTGGAGAAGGTGGGAAAGCAGGTAGGATGGAAAAGTTTTTGGCACCTCTCCCACCTCCAGTGAATTGCTGAGCCAACTGGCAGTGGTATTATTAATTATTCAGTTCTGTTAAATATTTTGTTCATGATTATGAAAACAGTAACATTCTGTGCTTCACATGAGGAATTTCATTTTTCTCTCAGTGTGCTGAAAGGGACTTTGAGAGTTCATCTAATCTTTTCTCCTGCCCAGGGCAAAACCAGCTTCCTCTAAAACTTTCCTGAGAAATGTCACATTAGTTTGTCACATCCATTCCCTTTCTCAGGATCTTCCTTCCAAGTTTTTGACCTGTATGATGTCTTGGAAAACATAATTGTGGATTCTGCCAAGATTTTGACAGTCCTGCAAGCAGGGCAGTGCCTGATGTGACATCAACTGTAATCTCTGGCAGCCATCAGCAAGTGTATTCCCTGCACCTCACCTGATTTGAGGGCTGAAAAAGCTGTGTCCTTGGCAGCTACTGGTAACCCACTGAAGCCAACCTGAACTAAGGAAAGGCATGAATTTAGACAGGCTCAATTAAACTGCATGAAGGTGAATCCACTTAGGGAAGAACAATGCTACTGGAATTCTGCAGCTGCAGACAGCTGTGCACCCTGAGACAACTGTGCACCTTGCAGGCAGCTGTGCACTGTAAGATAGCTGTGTGCCACACAGAGCTGTACACCCTGAGAGAGATGTGCACCTTGAGACCGCTGTGCCCCAGGCAGGGCTGTGTGCCACACAGCCAGCTGTGTGCCATGCAAGCACTGGGACAGCCTGCTGACAACTGCATCCTGAAGAGAGCTGTGTGCCCTGTGGACAGCTGTGTGCCATACTGACAGCTGTGCTCCCCGCAGACAGCTGTGCACACTGCAAGCAGCTGTGTGCACTGCAGCCAGCTGGGCCACAGAAGAGCTCTTCGGCTCACCACCACCTTGCAGAGTGCCAGCAGACAGGCATGTCAGCAAAGTTGCTTGGCAGAGTGCTCTCCACCTCATTTCTGTCAGAATGAGCTGGGTTGTCAAGTACTGGCTATCAAATAGAGAGAGTTATCAAATAAGAGAATAATAGCATGAACTCAATTTCATGGAAGTAATTTAAGGAGCAAGTGTCAGAAACTACTCTGGTTGCAGATCAGGGAGGATGGTGGCATCTAGCAGTGATGTCTGCATGAAACAATGCTTCTTCAGAGCCTGAGTAAGTATTTCAGACCAATATTCTCTGGTGTGCAAGGGACACATTCCACCCTCTCTGCACATCAGGCAATTTTAGTAGCACCCAAGGGCTTAAATACAGTGCTTCAGAAACCCATCAGCAGCATCCCTTGAAGACTGTTGGCATCCTCACGAGTTCTGCTGCACACATGATTTTAAACTCTGCATACTTGCTCCCAGCTGCTCTTCTAGCCTTCTCTACTGAGCTCTGGGGCTTCGGAAAGGGTGGAGGGGAATTCATTATCTTGGTCTTGATTTCTGATAAATCTTGTTCTCCGCTTGGCTGCCAGGAAAATCTTGTACCTATTACGATAGAATCATAGAATCATTTAGATTCGAAAAGATCTTTAAGATTATTGAATCCAACCATAAAACTGCCAAATCCACCACTAAACCACGTCATTAACTGCTACACATACACATAATGCCCATTTACTGGGCAATAACACTGATGCTGCTGGAGCTCTGGACTAGACTAGCACCTGTAACTGCACTTGAGATGGCACTTCAAGCTCAATTCTCCGTGGGATCTTAGTTCAGACTTTACATCAGTCTTATAAGCTGTCACAGCCCTGACAAATGAAAGATCACAAACCCAACCACTTGTTAACCAGAGAAATTACTTAGGTGATGCTTATTTAAACCTGTTTTTCTCCCGATCTTTCGGGGCCTTCTCAGCCTCAATAGGAGCTTGAAAATATGCTGTTTGTTAATATAATCACTGACTCATCACAAGTGTCTCTGTTGCTGAATACACATAAGGAAATGGCTTGCACAGAAGAGCCATAGAGATTCACGTTAGCCAAATGTGCACTGGGCTCATGGCCCTAAGCAAGCCAAAGCTGGACACTATATGTTAAAAAAAAACTTTAAAAGGAAGATTTGCAATCACTGTAAAATAATGAGCAGATATCCTCTCCTTTGAGACAAGACCTAGGATTTATTTACCCCCTGTAGATAGATGTTGAGAGAGAAAGCCAGCAAAAATGTCAAGGAGCCATAAATATCCCTGTTTAGTGAACTAAGCAAAAAGACAGTTGCATAGATGGGGGATGCTTTAACTGGAAATACATGGATCTGTCACGTGGCCAGTAATATCTTAAGCATGCTTGTTTCTTGCCACACATGCTCTGAAAAGGAGGCAATGCTAGCAGGGTTTCTGCAGATCAGGAGGATGAGATTCGCATATGCATTGTCTGGCTGTGTTACAGCTTCTGCAGGGATACTTACGGCCATAGGCAAACTAATCGGTCATTTTTCAATACCAGAATGAAACTAGAGTGCACTGATCCACACATTGCTCCTCTCAGTCTCCAAGGAGCTAACTAACAGGATAGATTAAAGTCTAGCGACGGACTGTTGTTTATAACAGCAAAGCAAGGAGGAGCCAGACATTTCCAACTGAAAGAGGAAAAATCTCCACACTTTTCAATTTTCATTTGTTATTCTTTCCTGGGGGAAAAAAAAAAAAAAAAGTCTCTGACATGCTTTGAATATTCATGTTCGGTGTGAAATCCCCTTTCGACATAACACCTTCATTTGAAATCAGGCAATTGCCCTACCACACAAAACCCACCTGAGCCCACTTAAAGTGTGGTAGTGTCTTGTTATCACTCATTTATCATCTATTTGTACCTTTTAAGAGTCTTTCAGTGTCATCCCTTTATAGCACAGAGCTTTCTCAAGACACTCCTTTCTTGTGGCTCATAGATGCAGTAACAGCCACACCCCCCAAATGTGACACTGCCAGAACTCCAGCATCACCAAAGGTGCCACCACCTGCCAGCTGTAGATGGTCTGTCAACTGATCCTGATGTTGCTTCCATTACTTCTGTTACTTCCAGTCTAAGGTCCCAAAAGTATTTTATTCCATAAGGAACTAGCAACTTTTTTTCCAAGGAAATTTTTACAGTCATCTTATTGCAAAGGAAAAGCTTAGAAATGTGAATTTTAAAAGTACCAGAAGAGATCACTGTGCACTGCTCAAGAATGGAAAACAGGCAGAAGTCTCTACAAGCTTGGACTGTAAAAAATCTGTTATTTAATTTCTTTCTTTTGTATTGGTTACAAATACTGATGAAAGGAACTGGCCCACACAGTCAGACTCCTCCGCATTCCTAGGACTTCTCTGCAGAGATATTAATAGAGGTAGGGAATAGTCTATTATTAATAACACACTTCATCCTTTTTTTGCACTTTCCTTTATTATCTAGCTACCTGTAACTGCAGATGTATCTCTACATTACCTGAAAAAAAGTTGTATGAGGAAAATCATGAAGTCAAACTGACAGAAGTGAGGAAGTAGTGGACTTATTAACTAGGATACAATATTTCATTGCCAATTACTTCAGTCAGTGTTTCTCAGCCTCCCCTACCCCTATACACATTAATTCTGATTTTAAATATATCCCTTTTGAATCTCTGTCAGGTCTCACCTGCCTGAGGTGAGATGATCAGACCGTGGCGCTGTGCCTTGTTCTGGGTATGCCCCATGGGGAGAGGTCCTCCTCGCAGGCAGCAACCCAGAGTGCTCCCTGTAGCCTGGAGAGACTGAGCTACCCCTCTGTGTTTGTTCCACATCCGTTTGAAAATGGTCTCTCCACCTGAATATTTTACTTTTCAGTTATTCGCATCCCTGACCCTGGAGGGTGAGGAAGGTGAGATAGGTGAAGGCATGCAGTGTCTGCCAAATTTTCATGAGGAAGACCTAGCTTAGGTATCCAGCTGTGAAGAGACATCACAGCTGTGTTGCTGCTGATTTGAGTGAGTCTCCCTGCAGGGGCAGGCTGATGTTCCTTCTCCCCTCTGCCTTCCTTGCTGGGTAGTTTAGGCAGCTCCCCACATGATGTACCCTCTCCTGAGGTCCTGTCCCCAGGACCTGGCTCCCCGTGTAATGCTGCTGAGCACCCAGGACTGCACCTGCACTTGTGGATGCTGCAAGGCAGGAGGGCTTACAGCTTGTCTCCTTGCAAAAGTAGCTGGAAGCCTCTAGTAATGGGCTTGAGAAGCAGTACCACAGTCCAAATGCATCATTTGGGCTGGTCTTAGCCCCTTGATCAAGTGCTTGCTAAATCACTGGCATGCCTTTGGGAAATACTATATTTAGATGCATTGTAAAGTGCACCTGAATTTGCTGTTTGCAGCTTTGTAGTGCACGTGATGCATTATTTTACAAATTCAAATCTGTCTGCTTGTTCAATAGACCCTTCTCACAGCTATGCTTGTGCAAATCTCGAGTAGCTCTTCTAATGTCACTTAAATTACTCTCAGTTTATACAGTGGGATCAAAATTTATTCCACAAGGTTTTGCACTAGATCCAGTTACAAATAATGGAAATGCTGAATGCAAGAAAAAAATCCATTAAACAAGAGCAGAATTTTACAAACAGAGGCCTTTTTAATGGGAAATAAGTGGAGTTCTAGATTATTTATTAGGAATACTTTTAGATGTAGTCAAAGTTTTATTGTGCTGGCACTAAAGGGATTCAAACACAACATACAGAAGGGTTGTGAGCCCAAGAAAAAACTGCAGCATATTAACAATAAATTAGACTGTTTCATGTGAGAAAGTTTAATAACGTTGGAATCCTTCCCTGTATACCTTTAAATATCACACTGGATGACAAATCTCTGCCTACCTGCTGGTGTGTGTACAGACAAGAGGGAAGGGAAAATGTACATGGGAACAGTGGGGATTCCTGACACATGGGGATAACAAGGTTATACAGAGGTGAAACCCAATGCAGGAGATTGGTAGAAAACTTAAACAATCAGGGTTACTTTTTCATGGCTCACCACAGACCTGTGGCCAGAGTTACGCTGCCCAGATGACATAGAAGTCACTTGCTGACCTTAAAAGCCAAGAATTAAAAATTTCTCAGTATTCCTCCCACCACCATGTAGCTTCACCTTTTCAGACCCTTTCCAGTCTCTAATGACGACAAACTTTTCCTTGCCAGTGTTCACAGCTAAATGTTTCCATGATGGTTTTTCCCTGCATAGATCTTCTGTAGAAATACAACCTAATATTACAGAAATAAATCTGGACAGGACCATGGTTCTCCTTCTGGTTTGGTACAAACAGCCCTTCAGATTCGGCTTTCCCACCAATACCTCTGGGATGAGCTGGCTTTTAGCCAGATGCAGCCTAGTGAAATCCTCTACATTTCTTGGGGCTGCTGTGAAAACTGATACTTAACTGCCCAGCACCAAGGTCTGTTTTGCCACGTTGTCTTCCATCTAAAATTTGGAAGCCTATTTCCCCTAGCTTGAAAGCAAATGGTGGGCTGCTGTGTACGGTGCATCCCCCAAATCCTAGAGTCTCCAGCTATAAACCAAAAAAAAATGAGCAAGCAGAAAAGCAGCCAAGTGCTCCACTGTCCCTGAGTTGTGTCAAAACCAAAGCTGTACATGGAGTGTTTAGGTTGAGAAATCAACACGTTATAAAGTCAAAAATGTTTATCCCAGCAAGAATCTGGTGCTGGAAAGTCTATGGCATCTTCCAGATCTGGGATAAAAATTATGCTCAAAGTATACTCTACATAAGAATATGTTAAAAATGTGTAGTTTTGGCAAGTTTAAGATTTATAAGTTTTCCCAAAATAAAGCCAGAAATATCCAAAGTCTAGTCACAAATCCAGGGATTTTTTTTTTTAAATATCATATTTAAATATTTTTAATTTTAAACACAGACAGAAGGGTCCTTTAAAGCTTTCTGATTTTATTTTTCAAAATTTTTCTCATAACGAGTTTGGAGAGAATATATTTTGTTTTCCTGCTAAATTCCAGGAATCTCATTTTAATGTCATTTTTCAATTCAGCTGCATATATGTAGTTGTTAGTGTGGCCTCTGTAATCTAATCAAGCCATCTAGCTATCTGACTTGATGGATGGAAAGCAGGAATATTGTATTTACTTTCCCATTGAAGGGTAAGGGCCAAATTTTGCTCCCACTCACAGCACTGCAAATCCAGTCTATCCGTTGTTATTTTCCTCTTGCTGTACTTGAGAGTGGAATTTGGCCCTTAGGGTTAACTAATGCCAAAGGCAAATCATTTGCTTTGCTAATGAACCAATGAGCTTCCCTTCTACACAGCTACACAAACAGCAGTCACTTCATTACACTTTCAGATAGCTGCATTTTTCTAGAGAAAGAAAATATAATTAAGCAGTGTGCCACTAATCGTGCCCTGGAATAGCTCAATGCTTTTCATAAAATTACATGTATCTGAAACACTTTTAATCAGATTATTTCATTATTGGGTGCTGTGCAGATAAAAGGCCTCTTCCTAAAATCAGGATTAAGTCAGAAAGTTTCCTAACAAAGACTACTTTATATCTGAAAAACATACATACATACATATATATATATACACATACATGTGTGTATATATATATATATGGCTTCTGATATATATATATATATATATATATATATATATATATAAAATTCTGCTTTTGGGTATCATTCATCAAAACAAATTTAGCTGAGAGATTTGTTCTGGAAACTTACATTTTTCTGTGTTTCACCTTTGCTAGATATATTACTTTTCCACCAAAGAAATGTACACATGAAATGAAAAAAAAAAAAAAAGGACCAGTTTCAAATTTCTTGATGCAATATATCTTCATTTTCTGGGGCGAGATGTATTCCAGTACCATCAGCTAAATCCAAGGTAGAGCTGTGCTCAAATACATTTTTAAGACATAACATTTGGCAGTAACAAGATACACAAGATAGTCTTTCTGAATTTCACTGAATTCTAAAATTGTTTACCATACATGGTATTAAAATCTGAATAATCTTTATGGTTAAATATTACTGAGAGCTCCATGCTCCAAATCCCTTTTGGGAAGCATCTTAGCTTAAGTGCCTAATCATTATGAATTCCTGAGCCATTGAAAACCTTCACACTGCCCTTGTCAGAGCTGACTGCTTTCCAGTGCTCTGAGAAATAAACCCATTTTTCATCAAGTGTATTTTCCGATGACTTTTCACATTCTTTAATGAGAGAATTGTTAAATAAGAGAAGGTAGTTCCATCTATATGGAAAAATTTCAGAAGCTGATTTTAACATTTTATTTAGGTGAGAAACTCCAAAATGCAACATTTCAAAAGTACTGAAATATTCTTAATTTAATGATACCAGTTCAGAGAAAATTTAATTTTTCCTTTTGAAAATAACTTTCCAGAACACTTCTTTTTAAAAACACATCAAAGCACTTTAACACTTAAAGTCAAAAGTAAAATGAATGTTCTAAATCCTTTCACACACAATGCTTAAGCAATCCCTGATTTGTCATTATTTGTTTAATTTCAGAATAGAAATGTTTTTGACATCTCATGCTAAATTTCGCATATGGCATAAAAGCCAGATCCTAATTCATTCACAGACTTAGATAGAACACTATATGGTTTCTAATGAATGAAATCAAACTTTTGGCACTGATTCATAAAGAATACTCGAGTGACACAGTGTAATACTAGAAGTTAGTTCCTTAAGCTATTTTTTTATCCGCTAGCAATAGGTATTTTCCTCAAAGAAAATCTCTTTTAATGAAATGCATGTTTGTCTAACCTTACATGTGTTTGAATTGAGCAAAATGCACCCTCTTTTCTTACTAATAAAAGACTGGCTTTTTGTCACTCCATCTGGTTTTTGGTAAAGCAATTAAAATCCACCATAGATTCTTCATGGAAAATCTTCTCTTTTGACTGCTTGTCATGACTACAGAGTGGGACCCATCCTTTCAAACGTTAAAAAAAAAAACCCAAACAAACAAAAAAAGATGCCCAGAGATGGGTGCACTGCTTGGCAAGGCTTTGCTGCTGCTGGATGTTCCCTTGCACGGCACAGACCTGTGCCAGCAGCACCCAGATCCCTTCCTACAACAAACCCCGTGGGACACAGCTGGAGGGGGCTCTGGGACACCGGCAGTGCTCCTCAGCACTGAACGTGGCCTCTGCACAGCAGTCAGTCTCCAAGTAGATCCTTGCCTCAGAGGGTTGTCTGGAGGTAACACACTACCCAACGTGGAGTGTTCAAGTTACAGGAGCCCTCCCTGCCCTCCACATTTAGCAGTGCTTAGGGTGTCTTATTTCTGGCAGGAAGAAAAAAAATCCAGTGCTGTTGCGAGTTACTTCTTTTGCTTCAGCTTGCCCATTTGCAAAGAAGTAAAACTCCTTTGGCTGAACACAGCAGGACGGAGTGTCTCTGCTCACAGCTCCGGTCCCTGTTCAAGCAGCCCTTTGCATAGGTGGCTCTGCTTTTTTGGTTGTTTTCCAAATCATGACATAAAGCTCAGGTACTGACATAGATCCTTGTTTTGTTCACTTTCAACTTCTCTCATTTATTCTATGCTCGCGTATGTTACGTACACGCAGATAAAAGGGCCAGGAGGGCCAAACCGTCTTGGTAGTAAAGTTACCAACGTGTGTAAATTACACAGATGGTTACACCCTTGTGCCAGGTGGCATTACCAAGCTAAACCTGAGCAGCGAGTATGCTGTCTCCTTCTAGGGGTTAGCGTGACAGCCATGTTTCATAAAGGCTGCCTGCAGAGCTCAGCTCATGGATCAGGGTGATGGCTTCACTCCACAAGTGTGTGAATTCAGTCCCCACTGCTGATTACTCCTCTAGTAGCATCATACTATACATGCTGGACTCGATCCAGCAAAGTACTTAACCACATGCCTAGCTTTAGGTAGACAAGTGACTATTGCTTGCATTACAATTTCAGGCTAAGCACATGCTTTAGTGTTTTGTTGAATTAAAGTCACAGGCAATACTTAGGAGACTTTTATATTTGATCTCTGCTCTACCCACTGTAACCCCTGCCTCAGATGCTGGCATTTCTTCATCTGTTCTGGACGCCTGAAGCTTACAGGAAGACCATGAAAGGTCTGTATTTGCCCAATGGACTCATGAATGACTGAGTTATTTATTCCCCGGAAATGATCTCTCGGAGGTGAAAACAGAAAGGTCAGGTGTGGATATGAATTTTTCAAGATAGGCCTATTGCGCTTACAGAGTTTATGCCTCCTGATTGGCCCTATTCTCAAGACGAGAAGCATTTTCAGGTTGGAATAATAAAATTATACTCTATGAAGAAATTCCTCTGCCTAATGACCTTTTTGCAGCTGCCATACCTAGAGCAATAGACATGTCCTGCTTTCATCAACAGAAAAATCCTAGTGACCTTCTTTTTATGGTGTGGCTGAGAGCAAGACAGAATTGTAATTGCAATTCCATGTTCCTGACAGCTTCCAGATTTCATGTTGCAAAATATTTTTTAGCCGTAATTTGTTTTATCTTTGTGTCATCCTTGGGAAAGCAAAGCTGCTTGGCTCTGTGCTTGGATTAGTATCACTCTTTTCTGAGCACGTCCACCCACACAGTCTGCTGTAAATTGCACCCTCATGAGCAGTACTTGGCTGAAAAGATCTAAAGAGCAAAGTCCTCTGGGCACCAGGAGGGGCCTGACGAAAGGCAGTAACAAAATTTGGCCCTCCATCTACCTTTAGGTATACTTTGCCCTTGCCAAGAGGCATCTCAAGACTCTCCCAGAGCAATTAAACACCCATTTACTTCCTGGGAGCATTTCCCAACAAAGACTGGCCAAGGAAATGGAGCATGCATCCACACTTGTTCCTAGAAGGGCAGTAGAAAGGATCACATGTTGACCTCAGTTGACTGAGAGCCAAGTCCCAATCTAAGCTAAGCTAAGGGATGGAAGCTGTTAGACCTATGCAACCCTAGCATGAGATCTCATAGACTAAGTCCAGCTGGTCTTAGCCCCCTTCGTGTGTCACTATAAGCAGTATAAATATTGCTGGACTCCTGAGCATTAGGGGTTTGCCTTTCTGCCTTTTTCCCAAGCAGCCTGATATCTCTGTTCTCAAGCTGGCTGATGGACTCACCATCACCTCTGTCTGCCTTGTAATCCTCTTCTACCTGGTGGTGGTGAAGAGTCTACTACAAAATACATTTGGTGCTTAGGCCCTTCCTTGCTGACAAGGTAGGAAAGCCAAAGAAAACAGTTGCACTGTCTTACCTCTCAATACAAAAACACTCACAGGGCCATCAGATCCTTTCCCTCCAGCATCAATATTCTTAATATAGACACCTCTTTCAGTGATGAATTATTATGAAAACTTCTGGATTTGTTTTAGAAGCAGACATTTATCAGGAAGCTTCTTGAAAGGAAAGGTTGTTTCTACATGGACCATCTATCCAAGTATTTGTCCATATATACAGGGATGTATGCATACGTAGTGCACTATAAAAAAATGAGGACTACTTTCAGACATGCCTAAACTGTTTACAGCCCTAAGTGTGTAGCAGCTCTGCAGCCTTGAGGTTTGAGTGCAGTACCTGCATGTACAGTTGGGACCAGACAGATGAGGGACTGAAGGTAGGGGCAGGCATCACACAGAGCCTTAAAGCCTAGCAGGCACAGATGTACCCAGGACCTTGTCAAAAAGTCTGAATCTATTTCCCCACTTCAGGTGCCACCGGAATCTAAATATACGTAACCATCATACAGTGAAATGCAAGTCATAGACACATAAATGGGATCTCCTGAGAAAATCACAGCTTCCCAAGGAAAGAAACAGAGATTTGTCTAATCCATATGACCTCCTGAATGAAAACAGCTCTGCCTTAACTCAGGAAACGTCATTCTGGTTTGATTCCAGGACAGCATCAGCAAAAGCATCATGGAACTCTCTCTACATATCTTTGCAGTGCATTGTGTGTGACTGTATATATATGGATATAGATACAGCTGATGTATATGAGCATCTAAGTGTGTCTGTCTGAACATATGTCTGTACGTAGGTAAATGAATAGGAAGATTTCACAGCAGGTCTGTCTGGAATAAATCTTTGTCTTCCAGGAACCATTTGGATCTTATCCACTGTCTAAATGAAAACAAAAGTGATTTCTTCTCAGAATTCAAATAGAATAGGTATTCAGTTCTTAGGGGAAAAAAGCCCCAAACATGACATTTAATAGAATTCAAAGGGTAAGAGTGAGCATGCGAAAATGAATTATATTGTCCCAGGCCAGGGCTGAGGGACAACAGGCAGGAGGCAGCGAGGATGCACACACAGCCTTGCAGAGCTGCTGCATCTCTCCTGGAGATGGAGAGGGCTCCAGAGCAACCACATACCAGTGCTGGAGATGGTTCTGAAAAATGTGATTTAAGTTCTGATACTCATTCCCTTTGTTTACCATCAGCATAAAAATTAAATGAGGTGCAACAGCAAGGCATCATAAAAATACCAGTGACGAGTTTCCTAATTTTTCTCCCAAGCAGGCATCTGGATTAGCATGCATCTCTGCAGACTGCAAAGCCATGATGTTCAGGCATGGGGCCTGAGTAATCCCAATACAACTGGCTAGTGACCAGGAATGATGCGGGAATGATTAGAAAACATCTGCTCCCCTGTCATATCCTGCACTATCTGCATTCCATCTGCTTTGGCTGGACATAACTTTTACTGTAAATGTCTTGTGAATTGGTCCCCCTGGGATTCATTTTAGTTTTAAAAGTATATGACAAGTGATGGAGGGAAAATGAATAAATAAATCTGATATGGTGATTCATTCCGTATTACTAGCGCTTCTTGAACCCTTTGGAGGGAAAACATTTCTTTGCTGAGTTACCTTACTGAATGAAATAATTGTGTCTACTTGAGTAATTAAGATTTATTTATCTCAAATAATATAAAAGGTCATTCTTCACTGGGCCTATAAACTGGATCATTCTTTTGGCAGCAGCTGCTGCTGAGCTATTAATGTCACTGGTAACATGAGAAAATAAATAAATAGAAACGTTCTCAAAAAAGCTAGAACTATAGACATGGATGTGGATGAATGTGTGTGAAGATGTAATCTCTTCTCCTGCAGTCCAGGACTTATACTCCAGTGTTCTCAGTGTCCAAGAGTAACAATCTGACATGAAACAGGCAGGTCTGCTGTCCAAGCCTCAGCAGATGCCTAGTGCAACCAAGCAGCCTGAGCAGTGTTCCAGGATGCCCACCTCGCAGTTTGCAAATCCAGGAGCTCTAACTTTTGCTGTAAGAGTCCAGGGTTCCCCAAATCCAGACCTGGGTCAGGAGCTGGGGGAAGAGGGGTGGGCTGACAGCACCACAAGGAAATTCAAAGTAGAGACAGAGGAGCAAGCAGGAGGCAAAGAGGGAAAGTAGACTTCTGCATCTGCAGTCCCAGACCCTGGGGTGGGCTGGGTGGCCATGGCTATAGAGGTCTGGCTCTGACGTGGGGAAAGCCCACAAGACATGAGGGAGTGGGAGAGCTGAAGTGCCATTTGTTTTCCCAGCACAGCAGCACATCTGCTGTGAGAGTTTTAGCAGCAAACTGTGTATCAGAGCTAATCCCATTAGCCCTCATTTCCTTATCCTCTCCAAAAGCATATGTTTGGAGAGGACAGACCCTGCATTTATCTTTTCCTACCTCCCTTGCTGCCAGGCAGCTGGGCATGAACACAGCTGCTTGAACTTTCAGATTTTTATTCTGAAATAACCTGCTAGGCAAATACTCTGTTCCTTGCCATCAGTCAGGGAGAGGAAGATTCATCTTCTTCAGAAGTTTATTGCCCTCCTGGTTACAGTTTTCCCTCAGGAAGTTCTGGGCTGAGCTAGCAGCTGGGTATAATACTGTACCTTAACCCGAGGTGATTTCTAAAGAACAGAAAAGTTATGCTATGTCTTGTGTGGTGACTCTTGCCTTAGTCCACATTACATCTTCACCTTAGGTTTTTCTGTTTGAAATCAAGAACAAAAATACAGGGAGGCTGAAATATACTTTTTTTCTAGCTAGATGAAAAGATAAAATGAATATTCCATCCAAAACCTCATATTTGATTCAAAGCAAAAATGCCCCATTCAGTAAATGTTAAAACAAAATATTTCCAAATAAAAGTTAATTATTTTGGAAAAGTGAACAATTAATGTTGCCACATTTTCAAAATTTCCAATGCATTTTTCTTAAGTGGAAGCTTTCCCTCAGCTGAAGAAAACTTCTGAAATAATTTTATTCCCTCTGCAAACTTAAAATTTGCTAAATTTACTAGGCTTACCAAAAATCCATGACACTCCAGCATCTATTCAGAAACCCCTAACTCCTCCAGCTGTTTCTTTGTTCCTCACGTGTCACTATCTCTCTCACACACACACTTCATGGTGCTATCGGGAAGTGAAATTCAAGAGACCTGCTTCAGTGGTTTACTAGAAGAGATTATCCGCGGCTATCTGTGCTCTTCAGAAGTCACACTTCCTCGGCTCCCTGGGCTAGAAGCCAGGCTGGCTCTGGCGAGCCCCTTTAAGCATCAATCAGCCCTTGGGCACGAGCAGCAGCCCCAGCTGCCTGTGCTCTCACACATGAAAATTTTTCTGAATCAACTTTGCTTCTCTCTGTGTTATCAAGAAACAGGAATGTTTGTGATTATGTCTGGCAAAAACTAGTGCTGGGGGAATAGTAAGGAGTAGGCAGTCTGGGTTTGTTGCAGATAAGCACGAGGAGTTGTACTGATTAACCAATGTTTATTCAAGTTATTCCAACTTCTACAGTGAGCTGAATGAAGCTGCAAATCTCTCAAGCCCTGACTTCCTCCAGAGGTTTATGATTGGTTTAGAAGTGCCACAAGAGGAACACAGTCTTGGCTAAAACCAAAAATCTGTATAAAACATTCTTCATCTTTCTACAAAATTCAGACTCCACAGTTTATAGGTGCATGGATACTGATTAGAGGACCCCAGTGTGCTAACACTAGCTTTGTGTGAATAAGAAAACAAGCAATAGATATTGAGAAAATGCAGAGGAGGGAATGCAGCAAACTGAGTGTTTTGAACCTTAGCTGACTTATAGGAGTAAATTCAGAAGAGAAGAACCTGAGGCTTGCCAAATTGCCTGAGACATCTGGGCCAATATTCCAACTCCAGCTATACTCAGGTGCTCCTAAGGAAAAGAGAAACTGCCGGCTGGGGAAGTTGCTTACTAATTTACTTTATTAGTAGTTGTCTGCCAATATATTTTATAACTTCCCCCAAACTCTTGGTTTTGAAACTGCATTAATATCATTGTGAATATTCCCATGGCTTTAAGGAACATCCTATTTTACTCTGAACCTCGCTAATCTGCAGGCATCAAAAGCCTTGCATTTATTTGCAGTGTGTGGAAAAGCCATTCCTCTAGCTACGTTCAAATGTTATGACTCAACTTCACAGAATATCTGTGCACATCCAGGATATTCCTGTGTTAGGAGACATAGCAACAGAAGCTCTGTGATGATCTGGCTTCTATACAGCCCTGATAATCTTGTCTACTTCCATAACGTCCCTAGTTTTTTATCTCTGCTGTAAAGCGAGTCCCACTATTTTCAGTATCTTCTTGCTCAACATGTTTTCCTAGGCTGTAATCTCTCTTCCTGCCTCTAATCACACTTCTGATTCCAGAGTTCCTTTTGGGATAGGGTCCCCACTGATACATGCAATAGCTTTATGCTATTGACAGGATTATTCTCCATCCTATCAACAGTGCTGAAAGGAGCAATCCAACAGGCTGTGCAAATCAAGCAACCCTTTCTTGGCATGACATTGCTACTATCTGCCTGATATTTTTCCTTTCACCATAAGAAACACACTTTGGCCTAAAGCTTTTCTGCTGTAATTTTGTGAGATAGGAGTGTAAAGCCAGCATAGGAAAACCCCTGACACAGATAAAATTATAAACTGAAAGTGTGCTTTCCCCTTTGGTAGCCTTACTCCACTACAAAATGGTTTGAAGGACTTGAAGGAGACTCAGAGACTGGGTCTCCATGAGAGGCACACTTTTTCTTGTAACAGGGGGAACTTATTTTAAGGCCAGCTCTATAACCCTGCAACAGCTTTAGAAAGGAATGTCATTTTTCCACCAATGGATGAGATGTGCAACCTTCAGTGTGAACGAGATTAGATCAAAATAAAGATACCTTACTTTGGCACAGCATATCCCCAGCTACCTACTGGAATGAACAATCCAGCTTGAAGGTGCATTTCTACAAGGAAAACAATGAACAGAAATTGTGTGAGGTGTGCACTTCTTTCATGTTATCTTAAAGCAACACTGTTGTGCGTAGACAAATCCTGTGCTAGTAAAGGTTTCGTCTGGTTCTAAGTTTGGGAAGGTGATGATGGGCAGAGGTATTGGTTGCATGATGTTTGCTGTTTAAATTAGATTTTGACTTTGGACAAAGATGAATGTGGGTTTCCTTCTCCCCTGAATACTTGTTCCCCTATATTTCTTTTTTATTTTACTGCTCTAGGGTTGGGGGTTTTTGACAACTGAAATACAAAACCTGAAACTTTTTATTTAAAACACTTTTTTAAAATTCCACTCATTTCTTCTTTTCTTTTCCATGAATTTTCTTGAAAAACAGAAGAGGGGAAGAAGACTGAAAAATTTTTTTACAAAACCAACTGATATTTTTGTGAAATACAATTCACTTTTCCCTCCAAATCCCATGGAATATTTCAAAGACAACAGATGAGGCATAGATGGGGAAGCTCTGAAATCTTTTCTAATCATTCAGCAAAGGAATGAGCAGGTCCCAGACCACTTCAGTCCTACATGATCTCTGCACAAGTTGTCCCTCACCTGAACCTCATCAAACACAGGGAGCAGGGGTGAGGAGAACAGACCCTGCCAAAGCTGAGTGGTCTCACTCGCAAATCACTGCATAACTTAACCCTTGCCTTCTGGGATGACCTGCCAGAAGTACATGAATAAGTGAAATAAAATAATTTGTAGAGGAAGAAGGAATAGTCTTAAATCCAAGCGGAATTTTGTGGTAAGGAAAAATAGCACTTCTAGACTGGGAATTGGTGTGCTGAAATAAGGAAAAAAAAAAAAAAAAGGTTAGAAACTGGGAGCAACATTTGCATTCTAGTCTTGACTGCAGCTTTTGCTGGGGACAGTGAAACCCCTCTGAAGGCTGTTCCCAGCTGGCTGGAAGGTGGGCGAAGCACATGCCAAGGGCAGGGGTTTCCCTGATGCGGGCAACTGAGTCCTTTCTGGTGGTGCAGCAAGCCAGGGGTCCCCACACAGGCAGCCTCAGGCGGTGGGGTACGGAGTCAACATGCCAGAGGAGAGAAGGTGATTGCAGAAAATGTGTGTATCACCCAGTCATTCACTCTGTTGCTATGGTCTAACTCTGCCGGCTGGAGGGAAAGGCTGCCCTTGGAAACAGGGGGGACTGCAACTGCTTTAAAGTCCTGGTTAAAGGTAACTGTGTCACCACCTGCGTGATTTCCCTAGGGTGTAAAATGATATGCAACCAGCACAGATTATTTCCATCTGCTGGGTATGCGGGGAGCAGAAGCCTTTATGTTTTATATGCAAGCCTGTATACTGGGGAGGAACCAAGTGACTGGAGAAGTTTGCCATGAATGGAGAGGTTGCATTGAGTTATAGCTTGTTCCCAGACAGCTCCATGTCCCTTCTCACAAAGACTGCGTTTTTTTCCTGAAAACCTTTTCCTATCAGAATATGTGCTTACAAGTGAAAGCAATATTTGTGGGGAGGCAAGAGGGACCTGGCCATCATGACAGATGTTTTTCAATATTCCAGGGAGATGAAATGAAGCAAAAAGAAAACTTGCCTCCACTTGAGCTTTGGAGCAGAGTTATTTTGTTTCAAAACATTCATTTGAGATGGAAAAAGCTGCTCTCATGAAATTTGCTATTGTTTTTTTAAACTTTGTTGAGAATGCCTTGAAAAATGCTGTTTCCATATCCCTAATTCAATTTTCCTGAAATTCTTTGCCTTTAAAATGGTTTAGTAATTCAGTCTTCTGGTTTTGTTCAAACAGGAAGCAAAGTGTAGAGCAGATATGTTCTCTGCAACAGAAAGAGTCTTCTTGGCCACCACTAGCAGAAGGACACAGTGGTGGGTGACCCAGGACAAGACAGTGGCTCTAAGAAGACTCTCCACCTCAAGCTCTTCTGAGGTGCAGCTCTTAGCCCTCAGATAGACAATCTCAGAAATGCATTGTGTGTTCATTTAGAGGGTTCAAGACAACCCAGCTCCAAAGTGCTCATGGTGCTTAGCTCTGGCTCCTTTTCACAATAAAAACCAAACTAAATTACAAACCCAGATTCAGTCCTGAGCTTCATTTAAGAACTATTTGGAGCTGACAGTTTGGTTTAGACCTGAATCTAATTTGTAACCTCTGCCTTCTTCATCAGAAATCCTTGCATGTCCCTGCAGCCCCAAGGCAGTCCACTCCTTTCTGGTGCCAGCTAGGAAATCAAACTCAGACCCAGCCCTTGTCAGGGCTTGATGAATGAGCTTGCTATGTGAAACATGAAGAAGAGAAGGATCTGGGATCATGGAAGCTGACAGGCAGAGGGGAATGAATGCCTGGAGGATGTGGAAAGGGCCCTTGGTAACAGGAAGAGCTCTGTCATCTTCATTCCTGGATAGAGAAAGAAAAACTATTGGAACAAGTGTTGGAGAGGGGAGCAGCCGACAGCCACTGTGAGGAAGCAGTGGAGACAGCTGCAAGGAAAAGGAGACATTGCTGGTACTTCTTTGCAAGGGAGCCCAGCCCAGCCCCAGCAGGTCAGGAACTGGGTCCTGTGGGAGAGCTATGCTTGGGAGAAGAGGCAGCACTTACCTTGTGAACTTGGAGGGATTTACCCAGTGGCACAAAGTAACACTCAGCTTTCCTTCTGCTCTCTTGCAAGAATGTAGTGAAGCCTGGAAGTTCATCGCACAGTTTAGTGGAGTAGAGCCCTGGTCATCTTTTGCTGAGCAGTGTGGCGTGGTGACATTAATGTCTGGTTACACTGTCGGCTGCCATGCTGATGACAAACTCTTGTCAGTGGCACTGGTGATACCTTGTTTTTCACTAGCCATGCACCAGTCTGGATTGCCTGTGTACCTTAGTGGTACAAATCCTCCTTCTTGGGAACCTCTGTCCTTGGGCTATGCACAACCCTGTTGGAAACAGTACAAGGGTATGGGAAGGGACCCTGAGGGAGAAGACAGCAGTCAGACTCTGCATCTGCATCTCCATCTCCATTTCCGTCTCCATTTCCATCAATTATCTGCCTCAGGGAGGAGTGCAGCCTCTTCTGAGCTTCTAATGCAAAGGCTCAAAAAGATGGAGTGAAGGAAAGGAGGAGAAAACAACCTGAAAAGGACAGGTATTTGTTGCTGCTTGAGTTGGTTTCACTGACTAGTTGGCTTTGCAGTTTAGATGTCTGTCCTATGCTGTGGGAACATCTGTGGTGGCAGACCTAGGGAGGATGCAGTGCTCTGCAGTTGTGCTTCACATCATTCCTCAGAGGGAAGCCACTCTTGTACAAATCAGTGTTACTGTTGGAGGTAAACCCCAAACCATTTGTGGCTCCTTAGCTTTCATGGCCCATCTCACCTGTAACTGGATTATCCAGATGAGATGTATCCTTAAATAGAGAAGCCCTGAAATTAGTCTGCAGCCTGCTGTATGTGCTTCTCTTACCCCAAACCCTTTCCCATTAAACACCAGTTTGAAAGACATTGCCAGTAGCAGTTCCCAGCACATTATTTCACTGGCACTCTAATGAATATAGGCCAACAAGCACCAGATCTGGCTTCTAAAGAAACTGTGGCTTGTTTTCACTTGCTCCTTCCACAACCAGAATAAAATGAGAAAATGATTGCTCTGAAAGAAACAGACAGTGAAAACAGATTCAAAGCTGGACGTGCTAACTCCTCTGTCAAGTTAATTGTCTGACTCTCACAACTCAGTGCAGCTCAGTTTTGAAAGGTTTTATAGAAATCCAATTATGTGTTGGCTGTGGAATTTTTATAGATAAATAACTTACCAGAGCAATGCAAACTGAGGAGAAGGGAGGGTGATGGAGGGGTGTTATTCCTACAGAAAAGGGGGAAAAAAAGTTTAAAGTCATGATTGATTTTTAGGCTTTCAAAACTACTCCCATGTGAATTTCACTAGTAAACCCTGCCCTGGCAACAAGCCATCAGGAATAAAAGCAGACCCGAGACAAAGAAAGATATGTACAGATGCAAGCTTTATGCAGAGCTTTCAGAGAGAACCTGCTTCCTTGTGCAGTGAGTTATTAATTTAACAGGGTTCTGGATACAGGATTCCTTTATGGAGGGCAGTGCTAGGCAAAGCTATTACATCCTGGCATCTAGCACCTGACAACCCTATGCCCCATCCTTCATTTTTGCATTTTTAAAAGTCACACCAGCTTCCAAGCAGTATAGCTGAAATCTGAATTTTAATTCTGAATTTTGCAGTTTAGTTTCAGTGAATCACAGAATCAACTTGGTTGGAAAGGACCTTGAAGATCATCTAGTCCAACCATTAGCGAAGATGCTGAGGTCAGTAGGAATTGTAGGTGCTCTGGGAACATACGCTTATCTCTGGGCCAGCAATGGAAATCTCTGTGTTGGGAAGGATAGAAATTATACAGAAAGGCAAAGACAATGGTTTGAACATAGAAAATATTAAGGCTGCCTAAGAAGAGGAAAAGAAAGACATCAGATGAATTGGCAACTGGAAGGAAAAAGTAAGCTTAACCATCATAATTTTACAGCAAATAAAAAGTCACAGAAGATCCATGGCCGTTATTTTTCTTTTGAAAACCAGCATTTTTGAAAAGGAAACCTCTGGTCAAAATTAGTCATCAGGAACTTTCATGTCTAAAAAAACTGCATTGGATTGTCTTTCCCTTTCACTTTTGTTTTTCAGTATTTCTTTTCTCTGCTTGTTTATTTTGGCTTTTGCTCTATTTCAGAATGGAGAAATTTTAAAAAGGTGAATTATGTGTAAACTGGAAAATCTGGCTTCTGCCCACCTACCCATAAGAGAAGCCATGGACTAGCTGGAGTCTATGGCCACCCTGAGTTCATTTGAGAGGCAATAAACCACATAAAAACAATGTGCACAGGTTCTCTGAGAATATTTATTTCCATTCCTTTTTGTTTCAGCCCTAGGAGACACCATTTAGACAGAAAAGATAGGGTGTCTTTCTGTGATGGAGTAGACCTTGCTGAGATCAATTTGCATGAAAGACCTAGCAGATTGGATGATCACTGGGAATTGATCCAGATTTGGGGAGTCTGCAAATGAATGCTGGAAAACTTTCAAACACATCTAGACTTCTTAGCTGCTTCCCCTTCTGGTCTGACTGGTGAGAGCTGAAGAATGACCTTCTTTGCAGTATTTCTGCATTTCTTCTTTCATATCTGGCATACAGACAGAAACTAAGTAGTGCATGAAAATTAAAAGTAAAAAACTAACAGTTTTCTCAAGTTCAAGGTCTGGATTTAGTCTGAACCAGAATTGGGTCATGCCCTGGGCTATTTGCATCTAATATTTAGCATTGAATTCATTCAGCATTGGGGCAAAGGTCTGGACCGGTTTTGAGCACTACATTTGCATTTAGTCTAATCACATTGTCCCAGTCTCTCTGGCCTCGTTAATTCTGAATGTGACATTGTGTCATCCATGAGCTGACATAAAACAGGGAAACCCTTTTAAATGGGCAGTAAACACAGGGAAAAGAGGGCTTGGATTTCATGTGCTGATTGGAAACTGAGGGTCACCATACCTGAACCCCTCTCAGGTCACTCCTAAGCCCCCTTTTCCTTTTCTTCCACCCCTCAAAGTGTCATGTGGTGAGAAGAAGGAGGCATGGGTCCGGGTGGAGGTGTGCTGCTGGCTGCAGGGGCCCAGGCTTGGCTAGGCAGGGGAGAGGTCTTGCTTGGATGCCCTTGTTGCCAAGGGGGCACGTGCCTCCCCCCAGCCAGAGGTGTCCCACCACAGTGCCTGCCACTGCACCACCTACCACCGCAGCGTCTGCCACGGCAGCGTCTGCCACGGAGCTGCTGAAGGCACTGATGCTGAGGGAGAGCCTGCAGCCTCCACAGCCCTGGGCTACCAATGGCAGGGATCACTGAAGAGTTTCTATGGCTAATGCTTATTTTCTGATAAAGCACTTTATGGAATTTTTTTTTGCTTTTATGGATTTTTCCCTTTCTTCCAATAAAGTAATTATAAAATGCTATTAGAAATACTATTTGCTTTGAAACTTCCTCTCCGCAATTTCTTCCTGGTGAAGAAAGGGACACTGAGGACTAACCAAGCATGGAAATATTCTGTCTTCTCTTACTGCTGTTTACCCTTTTCCATCTCCTTTTTTAAACAAAATTATCACAAGAAAAAAGTGTTGAGATGAATTTTACCCATCAAAATGAACAGGAAAAACAAAAGGAAAAATTTGAAAACTTTTTCTGTGCATTTAAAAGACACCCACAGAGTTTTTGTGCCTTGCTTAACTACCTCTCAACAGAAGCAGCATCTGCTTGAAGTACTCACATGGACTTTAGCATTCTTACTTAAGACATTTATCCTTCTAATACCTTTGTGAGGTGAGGACATGCTGTGGAGTGAGTGAGTTCTGGACACTTGTTGGCACCAGTGGGCAACACCTTCACAACTTGCTATATAAACTCATACATGATGGAAAGAGGCTTCTGGGAGGAGGATGATCATGGTCCTTCCCAGCCCGCAGTACCGCACTGCAAGCGACATGTCATCCATCAATCTGGGACAGAGTCATGACTTACTGTTACAGTATCTCACCAGTGTCTATTCCCTCCCTAACTGGGAGTACCACTTGCATGGTTATACCTCTGTAGGAGTGTTTTGGGTTGCACAGCCCATGGAGCACCTCACAGTGATGGGAGGCTCAGGGCTTTATCACTCTCTGCTCCTTGAGTGCAGATGTGTTTAGACTTCTGCAGCAACAGACATCCTCCTTTCCAGGAAGGAGTTGTGTTTCTGAGCACCAGGGAAAGCAGAGAGCCTAACATAGCTCATACATCATCTTTGGTCCTGGAGGTGAGTTGAAGGCATTCATATGAGGCCATTGGCTCCTCAGGTTTGTAATGATTCCTGACAGCCCAGCAGTGAAATATTTTCCAGAGTGGGAGTACAGATGTGGGGTGATGTGGATCTTATTTCTCACATAACCCAAATCATGTAAATACGTGGATTGAAATACACAGGGTGATGAAGAGCAGATTACCCAAATAGGAAGCCTGCAAGAGGTTTGCCTGTAAGGAAAGCAAGTCTAATAAAAGTGATAGACATAATAGAAGAAAGCTGACTACACATCAGCCACAGGCAAAGTGACCCTTAGCTCTCCCCCATAAAGTACCTTGTGGTCTTTCTGGATGAACCATCTCTTCAGAGGAGTGTAAAACACCTCAGACCCATGTGAAGGTATTGGTGCTGTTCCAGTTTACAGCAATTGAGGACCTAGCCATTATCATATACACAAGTAAAAGGACCTTCTGTGAATGACTGGTCCTGAAGACACACTCTGCCCTAATATGAGCAGTTACACATGTGTAACGATGATGTCCAAATTAGACTTGAGCCTTAGAAACAATCACTGGAGGAAACCGAGGAGGTTGGCAGTGAAGGGACGCATTCATCAAAGGAGGAACAAAGTGGTCCAACCTTGATAAACAGTAAGTGGTGAGATCAGGAAGAGGCTATTGACTGAGAGTAAGGATGGAGAGGAGCTGGAAAGGACTGACTTTTTGGTAGTTGATTTAGGAAACTTAGGGAAAGAATTAGATAATTTATTTGGACTGATCTGAACTTCTTTAATGGAACAGTAAAACAAGAAGAAAAAATGTATTATCAACACAGAACCATTTGTTTTGTCTCATTGTCTTACTGATTCAATTGACTTTTAGACAAGGAAAGTTCCTTTAAAAGGAAAAACCAAAGCATTTTAATTTTAAAATGGCAAACTAAAATGCTGAAGTACTTTTGAAGATTGCTTTGTTTTTTTCATCTGAAACTGTTGAGTGAATTCAGCCAAGCATGTGGCTAATTTAAATCATCCTGTGCTTTGATAGTGTTCATTAAAAAAAATACAACTGTCACCCTGCAGCAGTGAGGACAGATGTGATATGGTCATTGCCAACACATAGTCACCCCAGAGGAGAAGAAATCACAGACAGTGGCTGGCAGTGATACAGCAGAGCCCTGGCTGTTATACGTCGTGTCCCAGCCCACTTGGCAGCATCTATATGAAAGCAGGTTTGTAAGTACATGTAATATGCTAGAATTCTCTCTCCAGCTCCTTCTCTCCTTCTTTCTCTGCATGGAAGTCTACAGTCTAAAATGGAAGGAGAACGTCAGGGAGATGAAGGGCCTTCAGAGCAATTATGGTGTTCCTGCAATGGAATAAGGATAAAGGAAAGGTAGAAAGAGATGGGAAGCAATGCTATTTAGCACACAGGCAGGGCAGACCAGAACTGGAAGTAAAATATAGTCTGCTGAGTATCTTTTCGGCCTGGCCGTACTGAGATTGTACCTGAATTTGGTTCTGTTGGTGTGAACTTCATCAGGATGATTAGGTTAACCTGAGAAACAGCAGCTGAGTGCTGCTTAGCCAAAATACTGCAATAACTCAGTAGATCTCTGCCCACACAGGGTACTGCTAGTAGGTGGTGCTTGCTCCTTATAAACACATAAACTATTTCAGTACCTAATTAGTCCATTTGCTAGCAGTTCAGTGCATATGGGTTTGTAAAACAATGGCCTCCAAAAACATATGTTTAATTCTAAACTAAATGAACCTTCCCCAAAAAATATTCTTGCATGGATAACACAATTCTTCAAATGCCTTATCAGCTAGAGCCTAACTGAGAAATGCAACCTCCCTCAGGCATTTTCAGTATTTTCTACACTGTTTCATCCAGAACTGTGAGGAAAAGCAATGATGGAGAATGAGAGGTCAGCTGAAGAGTCCTTTTTGGCAATGGGGATCTATTTGTTGTTGGCTGACATGATGTTCTCTGCCTGTTCCACAGGAAGACCGGGTGGTGATTTGCAGTTCCCCAGCCCCACTCATACTGAATTCAGTCTCAGCTAGACTCCTCCTCCCAGACCGAAGTGTAATCCCCCTGTCACAGCCTTGGTGCAAGGTCTCTCAAGACAGAAAACTATGCAAGCACTGAATGACTGGCATGGAAGAGAGACAAGTGCTGATTCCAAGCAAGGCATTTCACTTCACTTTTCCCAAAGGGAATATGCTGCCAAAATCAATGTTTCCTCAAAAGGCTTTGATCTTCATACAATTCCATTTGCCAATGAGAAAAACCATTAATTTCCAGCAGATCCCTAGCACAGCTCTGCCTGGATGTTTACAGTCTTCTCTATGCTCCCACTGGAAGGGCTAATATACATCTCATGTGTCCTTTCCAACAACTGAACACTCTCAAATTTCTCTGCAGTGCCATTTCTTGATTAATATTATGGATAGCACTAGGTAAGGGTTGATTTACATGCCAAGCTCAACAGCAGATTTAATAAAATTCTTGTACTTTCTAGTTGGAGCACCTGGGGTGTGATTTTATTGGCCTATTGGGTTTCTGGCTGCCTTTTACACACACCTTTTATACACATGTAAAATGGATTATATGTATCACTATATATACACACAAATATATGTATACATGCACATTTATGTATGTATAGATACACATCTCTTACACATACATTTTATTTAGGAAAAAAGTTTGGCATCATTATGGCTTCCTGTTTCTTTACAAGTGAGTGGGCAGCAAGTGTTGAAGCATGCAGCGATCTTGCTTAAATTCACTCACATAAGTGCTAATTTCAAAGCAATAAGCTCTGACCTGCTTCTTAATTTGGTTTATTTTCTTAACTTCCAAAGCATGCCAATTGGCTGAGTCAAGAACAAACTGAACTGAAGCTACAAGGTGACTTGAAAACCAAAGAGCCAAATGGAAATGTAGGTAAGTAAGTTCAGTTCATGTGCTATCTGCAACCTACTCAGCTCCTTGCTCGCCTACTTCTTTCTCATCATCTCTCACTCATGGTGCAGCACCTGCTAACTGCTACCCCCCACTCTGCATTTTCTAGAGCTGTCACAGTTTTACTGCTGTGTGGGCTGTGGATGTCCAAGTGGGGAGATGGAAGGGCAGGTTTGGGTGGCAACTCATCCCAAATTGGGTGCTTGGAGGGAGATGCCTGTTACAAGAAACTGAGGCACCTGGGCCTGTGCTGAAATGTAACCAGGAACAACCACCATCATCTGGAAGCTAGATGAAAGTCTTGCAACTCTTGCTCCCTGCAGACAGTGCAATGGAAGAGGGGGTCCAGAGTCCCTAGGCCTCCACCCATTGTAAGGGGAGACTTCTCCATTTTCACTGCTTCTGTTCTTCTCATGCAAGTCCAAGCTCTGGGGATTCCTCACCTTTTCATTTTTTTTTGTTTTTTTGATATATTGAAGATGCTGCTCTCCTTGAGCTGCTATGTTCTTTGCTCTGCAGTGTTTAGTTTAGGCTCCCTGAAGAGATTCTTGCACTGATGAAAGCAAAGAGAAGGGCCAGTCTCCTGTTTTGTTCCCAGCACCCAATCCTGTGCCTTTAATTTGACTACTGGTTTGAGTTTGAGCCCATTATGGTATGACAGCACTTACACCTGCTAGGTGACACTACAAATAAGTTTCAGCAGAAGAACATCCGAGTACACTGTTGTAATGTTGTTCTTTTTTTTTCTGCTGGGGGGGGGAAAAAAAAAAAAAAAAAAAGTTGTAGATGTATTCCCTGGCTTTCAGCTAAAAGGAAATGAACTGTCCCCAGCTGATGGGTTGTGCTGAGTGTGTCAGTTCCTGACTCATTTCAAAACTCAACAGCCACTTCATAACATAAGCATTTGGGTAGTTCTTTAAAGTGAAAGAGAGATATTGCTCCAGACCACTGAAAACAAGTAAAGGAGATTTTAAGAGCTTAACTGTTGTGACTCAGCAATGAAAGGAGTCTGATCAGCTCTCCTACCCAGAGCTAGCTGAACTGACTGCTGCTCTTGCACTATCACTGATTTGCAAGCATCACCTCCCAGCAGTAAGGAATAGTCCAGAAAGAGCCTGCTGTGGGAGAAGTCACTCTGACCATAGCCGCGAACTTTGGTCATTTATCTCTGCAGAGCTGTGAAAGATCAGGAGATATCTTCCCAAAAGGCCCTGGCTGCTCCTACCTGGTTCTGGGACAGCTTCTAGGAGAAGACATCTCAGAGGAAAGCACAGCTGTTCGCTGCCCTGTATCACTGGTGTATATTGGTCACTGAAGGGGTCACACAACACATAATTTCTATAGGAATTTTCCTAAATGGCTTCCTTAAATAATTCTTTAAAGTGATTTGCTTGTGCAAGTTTGGACAATGCATTAGAAAAGCAGATCCCATCTTCTTTAGAAACTCTTGTGAGCAGAGCAAGTAAGGGTAATCAGAAGTGAGAGGCAATGCAGAGAGACTTTTAGCACCTGAGTCACTGTTTTGCTAAAGACGTAGCCCCAAAAACAGGGTGAGAGCAAACTGCTCCTGTAGATCCTGGATGGCTTGTGCCATCCACCTAAGCAAATTCCATTCCCTCAGAAGATTGAGTCTTCCCTGACTGCAATCCACCAGCAGCTGCCTAGAAATTTCTCTTTTCCTGATCAAAAATCTCCTTGTTGGCTTTAAAAACAAAAACCAACACCAAAAGCCTCAACCTTCCCCCTCACAGTCTTCCATACAGTGGGATATTTTGCTGCACAATCTACTGAGAAAGATTCCGCACTGAGTACTGTTCCTAATGCTGCAGCAGAGCATGGCAGCATCTATCTTACCCAGGACACCAGGAATATCTCTATGTTTGGAAAACAGCAAGCCTTCCAGCTCTAATGGCTTGTTTTGTTACTCGTCATGTTGTATTAGCAAAGGTTGTTTCTCTGTAGAAGGACATTTGCCAAAGTCTGAGCAGCTGAGACTGTAGGATGAAAGCTACCAATAATCTAGTTTAATTCCTCTGAAGGCAAATATTTAAAGAGTTAGGATCCACAAGTCCTAAGTAACTAGTAAAACAAAGTAATGAAAAGTCCAAGGGAATGATACTTGTTCTAGTATTGGTTATACAGTATAAATCCAACATAAGTCCACAGACTTTGTTTTACATGTCTTTAAATCCACATACCTGAAATTATTTAGGTCCCGCTTTTTTTTTTTTTTAAGCTTTTTCTAGATGGACAAAATGACCTGCGCTCATTTAGACCTGACCCTGCTTTTACAGAAACTGGTGTGTATGATGAGCAAAAGCATGCAGCTGAGCTAGAGGCAAGCTCTCTATGTTAAAAAATCAAGAATTAGGTCCAATTCTTATACAGATATGATGCTTTCAGAGCAGTTACACAGATATATCTGATTCACAAGACAGATAAAATGAAAGAGTAGATTTTTCTCAGTTTGGAATAAAATTGCATTAAAAACTTATTTCTTCATCTTTGGTTGTAATGAAATTTTGTGCCAGAGATGGGAAAACAAACAAAAAACCAAACAAATATCTACCAGGAACTAGCAAGCCCATCTTGAACGGTACTTACTTCTCTGGTAGTCTGGGTCCTGACTTTACAGACTAAGAAGGACTAATAGAAGTACTGTGTAAGTCTGAATATTGGTTCCTTCCCCAGACCCACAAAACCCAGAAACCATCTCCGTTGTCTTCTGTCTGTAGATGCTCTTCCTTACTTCTAACATGTACAAGACCTGGAATCTGAGATTTTGCCTTTTTCCTCTAACATCTCTCCACTCTCTCAGTTCACCCACCACCGAGAGCCCAAATATTGTGTTGGTAGGAGAACATCACACCTTTCCCCTCCCCTGACTCTTCTGCCTCTTTTCTAATGCTGTTGAGGCAGTGCTTTTCACCCTACACAGCTGCTAAAATGGAAAGAAAAAGAAAAAAGAAAAAAAAAAAACAACAAACAAGCTGCAGGGGCTTAATACAAAACAGACAGCATGACCAAAAATACCACATTTATAGATTCATATCTTGAGCTTAATTCAAATCCATCACAGAACAGCCCCAAAGGGAAATGTACATAAAAGACTTGTCCAGGTTGGCTGCTGCACGTATTGCTTTCCACGGTTTTCAGGCACTGATGTTGCCAAAGCATCACTGTTGGGCACCCTCATATCTTCACCTTCTAACCACTAAGGCTCCCTGTTGCTAGGGGCAGAACCCAGCACCACTGCAGGGACTCACTCTCAGTGCTTCAGTATGGCTGGATGGAAAACTGGTCTTCTCTTCTGCTTAAGTTTCTCTCTCCCAAACCATGGTCTTGAGATGCTGTTAGAAGTGGTCAAAAAAATAAATATCTTTTTCCTGAGAACTGCTGATGTTTTGCCATTTGTTTCCATTACTAATTGGCTCAGGGGAAGTCAGAATATCATAACTTCTTGCAGGAATACTATTTCCATAAAAATTATTTGGTTTGGGAATATATTTAATTTCCAAAAGATAAAAGCATATACTTTTGACGTTGCTCTGCTGTGTTATATTATTAGATCATATTTGAAATAGTGCAGTCAAAACAAGCAATTTTACCTTATCAGTACGATAGGTTTCAATATCATGAAAACAAAACAATTGAGCACTATTGAGAGACAATAAAAAAGTCCCTTCAGAGCATTCCCACTAAAGCTTAACCAGCATGTCCCTGTTCCCACTGAATATTTGGATTCCAAGAAAATCAGTCTGACAAAAGAATTTTACCCAGATCTGTTTGCTAGAGAGCAGGCAAGAATAATCCACCCATGCCTATTTCTGCTACCTGCCCTCACACAGTATGGTGGGATTGTTCTTTGGGATGAGCCTGTGCAGTCCCCCAGGATAAGCACGTCCAGGTGCTGTGGTGCAGAGGTGGGGGAGTGGGACGAGCCCCAGGAGTGATTTCTTCATGTGAAGTGTGCACTCCACTTGAAGGTCAGGAAGCCCTCCAAGAGGAAGGAGGCATTTGAGAGTAACAGCAATAATGCTGGCAGGACTTGAGATTGTTTATCTGCTGATCAATAGCTGAGAATTATTCCCCAGTGAAGCTGAATAAATTGAAGAGTGGCAAATAAAATAATGCATAGCAGCTAAGTGATAACTTGTCAGGAAAAATTAGAGGCGATTGAGAATTTTCTGCCAGAGTATTAATGCAATTAAAAATAATTTCTATGAAATTGAAGTTTTTGAGGGGAATTTGCAGAAATTTTTTTACTATTTGCTGGGGGTAAAAATCATAATGGAAAGATTTCAGATTAAATTGACCTGCTCAGTGCCTGTCCAAGCTCCCAGGCTCTTCTTCATGCTGTCAGTATCTTTTAAGGGCTAGATGCTGTGAAGAAACTCTAAACCCCATGAAACACCTTTGGCTGGCATGTTCCATTAAATCATAGATTGGTACAACAGCAATGCAGTGTAGGAGATGTAGTCTAGCCTGGGAAACCCAGGATGGGTTGGATTGCTGGAACTACAACTCCTGTGAGTCAGTATGGCACGTAGACAGATCCAGCTCTGTCAATTTGAGCAGAACAAATTATTTTGTAATTTCTTGATGTAATCCTTTCCAAACTGTCCATTCCATTAGAAAACATGATATTCAGACTTTCTGTCCTGCTTTAGAATAAAAATAAATGTCAGATTATTGAAAATCTCTCCTTCTTTCTACTGGATGAAAGTCTAATTTCCAAGCAGCTCTGCATGCTGGGCAGAGGAGTGTCTGTGTACAGCATGTGAGATGCACACTTCCAGCCTGATGCCCTGCTCCGTATGCCTCTCTCTGGCAGTCCTTGTCATGGAGCAATGATCCCTTTGTGGGTTTCAAAGAGAGGCAGAAATGGAGTGGAAATGTTGCGCCATTTGCTTCTGTGCTCTGTGCAGATTTTCTGAAGAGTGTCCAGATTGCTCACTGCAATCAACTACCCTTTATTCACTGATGTTAGGGGAAAACAGACATATGAGGTATTCATGTCACGAGCATCATGTGGCTTTTATGCCTTCTCTTCCAAGGCAGCTAGATTGCTGAAGGCCAAATGGCACTCTGAGATACACTGCTGTAAATCACAAGCATTTCACCAGTCCTGCAGTGCAGAGTGAGCAGAATCAGGCTCTCCCACCCAAGACACAGTATTGGTGGGGATGTAGCTGGAGACTTACATTTGTTTGTAATTAGGTGCTGGCACTGAGAAAGCCCTGAAGTCACCATGGTCTCTGGGCAACAGATAAAGCTTTTGTTTTTTCACAGACAAAAGGCAGAGCAGGCCAAACCAACACAGAGTGTGTGAACACTGGGAAGCCTGATGAAAAGCTATAAAGAATGTCCAAAGTCAGCAACAAATAATATGGCAGCAGGAAAGAGAAATCTTAGAGTAGTTAAAAGTGAAGAAGGAGAGAGGGGAAGGGGAGGGAGAGGAGGGGAGGAGTCAGGATGGCTGGGTGCCCAAAACAATGATACACGGTGTGAGCACTGCTAGGACTCACATGAGAGCAAGCCATGTGGGAACTGTGCAGAGCGAGCTGCACAGCTCAGACCTACTCATCTCCTGCCCGCAGAGCATCCCTCTTCAGGCTTTATCACTTGTAACTGAATGACTGGGAAGCCTTGCTTCTCCTTGTCACTTCTTCATTATCTTTTTACATTACTCCACCCCTCCAAGGAACTGAAATACTTTCTGTTGACCAAATCTTGCATATGGTAAAAGAGGTGAATGTGAAATTAGATGATCTGTACTTATGTACTTGCTTGACAAGCCATCCTGCTTCTGGTGTGATGCTTCTCCAACACCCAGCGAAGAGATATAGACTTGCATTGCTTGCAACATGTATGTTCGATTAAGAGCCCTGAAGAGCAGATCTTCGACCATGAAATCTATCAGGTAGGGATGGTCTTTATCATTCTGTTTGTGCAACTCCTGCACAGTGGGGCCATGTCCCAGTTATAATGATGATGGACAGAGAGAAAAATCACACTGGGAGATGGGATGCAAGAGTAGAGTAGTGCAGGCTTGTACAATAGATACATTCTGGAAATGCCCCTGCAATCTTCCTCCTTTCTTGGCAAGATGAAATGTCTGCTCTGGAGATTCCAAGGGGTGGGGAGGAGTGCCAATCCCCCATTAACAGGACTGGGGTAGATTGCTTAGCAGGCAATAATGCAGGTAGAAGAAACACTGGAAAAACCATACTGAGACAAGTTACTATGAGGAACTTAATTTTGAATGTGGACACTTAGCATGATGGTAGTCATCCAGCTGCTGTTGTGACCATAGATCTGGCATACAGGGTTTGATGCCTGTTTGCATTCATAGTATATATATATTGAAAGGAAGAAGTATTTCCTCTCTTTTTTCTCCTTCTTTTCCAAATATTTTATGCAGAACTATTTTACTAGTGCTCTGCCCTGTGGGAAGGCTCTAATTTAGAAAACATGGACCAGGCTATGCAATGGGGCTCAGCATTTGATCACATAAGCAGTCTTCCCTTTGCATAGGAATTATACAGTGTAGTCTGAAGTATTTTAAGTGTCTCTGGTACTCAGAGGCAAATAGATATCGTGTGCTAGATATTAAACCTATAGTGGTTGTACATATTGCTGTGGTACTGTGTATGGAAGGACGTGGCAATTTGGGTTTTATTACGCACTCTGAACAACATCCAGAGAGTCTTTTCTATTCAGATTTGCTGTTTTTACAGGCAACATGCAAACACATTTCACCACAGCCAAAATCTTCTTCCAAACACTGCAATAAATCACATGGCATGCTAGCCAGCTGGAAGTGATTGCAGACCTTTGGGGTGGAAGAATCACACACGTTTTGGAGGATTCAGTTAGCTACAGCAGCATTTTAAACCTCTGTCCTCCTGTTCTTAGTTTGTATTCTTCTATCTCTCAACAGACTGTGCTAGACTTCACACTCCATCCAAGCCACGGTGGTCTGGCTTGGGTTTGCTGAAAGCATAAAGCACCCTCTTGGTTCTGCCAGCTCACAGAGCCAGTGCATCAGGGTTCAGCTCTCTGTTTGCTGGCAGTGGGAAGGAAGCAATAACAGGTCACTGTTTTTCCTCAGCAGCTACCATGAGGAATGCCTGGCTGTGGAGGGAGGTGCTGGACAGCATGTGAGCTGAGGACACGCTGATGTGCCAAAAGATGGTGCTGTGCCAGGCAGAGGAAGAGAGATTGGACTTCACAGATGGGCATTAGCCAAACAGCTCCACAGCAGCAGTCAGACAGCTCCTCTCTGAAAGGACCTTGGAGCCTGCTCTGATACAGTGACTGCAAAGGACAGAAAGCAAACGTTCTACCACCCCTTTTAGAGACTGGAAATAGATGACTGGCCCTAGCCAGAGAGCACCAAGAATGAGGAAGCAGGAAGGTGTTGATGACTGGCAGAGACTGCCAGATGGCTTTAAGTCACCAAGACTTGTCACTTGAGCTGTTGCAACTGGGATTGAGAAGAAAGAGGATGTCCTCAAAGAGCCAGAGGAGAGGATGAAGGACAAATAAGAGCCAGAGGAAAATAGAGACAAAGGAAGAAACTCAGAGAGTTCCTATGAGAAAAGATCACCACTGTGAGCACTCCTGCCAGGGGGGACCTATGTGAACAGACACCCCTCCCAGAGTCAGGGTGTGCATGGACCAGGGACAGAGCTGCAGCTTTCTCTTACTGCCATGCCTCTGCCCCTCCAGCTGGAGAGCAACCTTCATGACCAGAAATAGAGGCTTTTTACCCCAAAACTGTCTCCTGTGTAACAGCAGGAGCCATCCTTAGCCTCAGTCCAAGTAGATCTGGGATATCTGATGATGTACTGGTGTTATTAATCACAGACAGGCTGAGGAATGCTCCCTTGGAACTGGGGTTTTCTGCATATGGATTTCTGAGGCCAGAGGGATCATTAGCTCATCTCATCTGACCCTATTGGTAACAGAGGCAAGAAAACTTCACCCTATGTCCCCTGAGAGACCAGCAAACTGTATGTGTCCAACACCACAACAGCGTTCAGCCCCACTCTAAAGACATAAGGATCAGGGCTTTCCCCCTCTCTTGGGGAACATGTTCCAGAGGCTAATCAGTTCCACACTTAGAAATCTGTTTTCAGTTTGAATTTCTCTGGCTTCAGCTTCTAGACCTTGGGGTTTTTTGTTGGTTTGGTTTTTTGTTTTGTTTTTTTTTTTTTCATTTTGCCTTTTCTAGTCTCAAGGCTACATACTTGTTTTGTCTGAGGGACTCTCAGAATGACTTGAGAGCAAGTAGCTTATAAAACAGGGAGATGCTCACCAGGAGCTAGGACTGCCCTTCGTTGTGTAGCATCACAGCAGCTCCCAGGTAACATCCTCAACGGTAATATCCCCAGATGGTCCCAAGAAGCAAGGACATTTCCCATGCTGTCTTCTGACCTATACCACACCAGGGCCTAATAAATCCAGTCCATAATCAGCATCAGAATGGCTGAGGCCATAAATGTAGCAGATTTCCTTCAGCTTGCTACTATTGGAAAGCTGCCTATGAAAAGAGCTAGATGTGCTAGTAAGGTGAGTTCACCTCTAATTCCTAGGCAGTTCGCATATACATTGATATGATGCTTTGCTGAGGAATTAAGAACCAAAACTTTCACATTCAACAGAAAAGACCTGATGAAAGGCACAGCAAAATGCTCCACAAAACATGAGGTCTTTCCTTAATGTGTCATTTTGTAGCTATTTATTCCCAGTGGCCTGGGAATCTCTGATTGACTATCTGCACTCACAATTACCTGCTCAGTTTTTGATAATCTCTTACTAAATCACTGCTGGATTTGCAAAGGGATCGTTACTCATCTGAGTTTCTTTTTTCCATTTTTTGCATGTCTTTTGTCTTGTGTCAATTTGGCCAAGAAATATTTATTGAATAAGAAGCTTGGTAAGGCTCAAGCACTGTTCCACCGTTATATGAAATTATCCCTAACCTTTGCTCCAGCCAGAGATGTACATGGTGCTGGGATTCACTTGTGTTTTTGCAGTGGATGAATGGAGCAGGACTGGCAGGGCAGCTGTGGAGGGTACAAGATGACCTGAGGAAACACTTTCCCTCTGCCACGGGTACTCAGAGGTGGGGGAGGGCACTGACAAAAGCCAGGTTTCAACTCATGGTTTTGAAACTCACAGCAAATTCCCTGCAACATCATCCAAGCTAGGATTATATCTCCAGGACCTCAGTCCAGTCCTACAAGCCTCTAAAACTATTCCCCACCTCCAAACTGCAGGTTGACCCTGCTATGCCCCAGAAAAAACAGCCCGAAGGAGGGTGCTGTTCATCACATCTGCTCTTTTGTCAAATGCATCCCCCGAAGCCCCTCAGGCTCTTCAGAGAACCTCATCACTTCCCCAGTACAGACAACGATGACATCCCTGTTTCTGCAGCAAAACCAGATCAGTTTCCAGTTCTACTGAAGTCAACCTGCTGCAGAAGACAAGCTGGGGAAAAAAAAAAAAAAAAAGTTTAAAAAAGTTTGGGTTTCTGCTTAGAGAGCAAATGGTTAAGCTTTTGTTAAGCCTTTCCTTTTGAAGATGGCACATTTCAATCTTCTAGGCTGCTGCTCCCTGCCAAACCCTGTGGTTTCCTTGAGAGTCTGATCCCATGGGGCTACAAGAAGCATCCTTGAAACTGGACACTTAAACTATATCTGAATGGTTTTTCTGATGTGAAGCTTTTAGCTGTTTGTGAGGAAGAAAAAAATCAGAAGCAAGTAACAATTTCATTTAGATAGACATTTTTATTAAGAAAATTTTAAGTACATACACATTTATGGGAGAAATTACAACAATATAAAAGGGTTTATTTTAAAAATATGAAAGGAGTAATTTCAAAAGCATAATATAACTCCTCCAAAAAAGCTGCCTTACAGGAACACAAATACAAAACCCTTTTCACATTATTTGGGAAGATATTTCTTTTTACTTAATAAAAATATAAAGTACAGTATTTACCACAATCTGACAACACTGAGTTCTTAAGAATTGGAAGACAGGAGGTTCATGCAGCCCTTTCATCATGATACATGTTTTCTTCTCTGTGGCCACCAGTTTCATGTTTGCAGACAAGGCTTGTCTTGGTGGGATGTTGGTAAAGAAAAAAAGCCAGATTTTAGGTGACTTCTCAGAAACCTCTGGCTACTATAAATCACAGCACTCAAAACAAGTTGCCAGAGAAAAGAAGAACCCTCTAGATGCTAATGAAGGGGAAATAGCAACAAAAACTTCTATAGGAACTGCATTTTCAACGAAATGTTTATATTTAACTTCCAATATAGCCTTCATTGCAAAATGAACAGTCACCTTTGCTCAAACACCTTAGTTAAAAACACATCAGAAAGTCACCTTTCATCCTTCCTCAGGCAGAATTCAGATAAGATATTCATACATACAAGTATAAAGCTAGTATAAATAAAAATTGGCACAGCAATAAATACCATCTATTCTTTAAAAAAAAATATTCAACCTTAGGATTTGCCAGCTGCACATTGAAAATACCACGTGATGATTTCACATTTACGGAAGCTGCTTTTTCAGCACCAGTTCAGTGTTCTCTTTCCCCTCCTCTTGATGTGTGGTCCCTACATCACTCCTATCTCCCCATGCTTCCGTTCCCTGATTCAGTCTTTGGTCAACAGTTACAGGCAGAAAGGAAAATGAAGTGTTCTCCCAGAGCAGGTTTCTGCTAGTGCTGCTTCTCAGCCTGAGACTATGGTGTGCACAGGAGAGGAACAGCATGTGATGCACAGGGTAGCACAGGGAAGTTGGGGCAGCCGAGTAATTGACTTCTCTAGTGTGAAGGGCATGGATGCTCTTTCCAATGTGTCATGCAAGAAGCAAAGCTTCCTGCTCAAGGTTGAATTTTGGTTTAAAGCGGGAGAAAGCTTTTATCAGGTTCTCACTTAATTTACTTGGTTACATTATTCAGTTAATCCTGGCCGGGTCTGTGCCACCCCTGTATTCATGCTGTGTTCAACCTTGCCCAGGTGAGGGAGGGTGTTGGTGCCCAAGATCAGCCCCATGCCCTGAGTGGTCTCAGCTACACAAGTAGTGAATTGTCACCAGCGCAGCGATGTCAGGGCCCAGGTCACAGTGTGAGTCTCAAGGAATGCCAGGGGCAGACAGCCCACAGGCACACAGACAACCACCACCTGACTGTCAATGTTCCCTAGCCTTGCAGGGAGTCCCTTTCCTTCCCACTGCTACTCATGCATTTCTCCCAGGAGCAAAAAGCCCTTCCTTTAGCACAGTCTACCCTTGCAACACTCACTAGTGTGCCCCCAGAAGAGAAGGTTAACAGGTAACCCCATTTCCTGCAGTAACTCTGGCACCTGGCTGTACTGTCCAGAGCTAGGACCCCAGGGTTTGGCTGGGGTGCTCCAGCACTGCCCATCTCAGTGCCTCTGTCAAAGTGGTCTGTTTTCCCAGGCTGTAATGTGAGGAGGTTGGCATGTCCCCAGACACCTTTCCCTGCTGGTGCTGACTGCAGATTCACTCCCTGTTAACAAGGACTGCAGCAGAGCGCTGGCAAGGCTGTAGTCACATCTACCTACCCTATCTTTTCACTGGAGAGAAAATATTTCCGCTAGAAACAAAATCTTCATGGCCCCTATCATCATTAGCAAGGTATGCTGCTGAATCAAAATCAGAGGAATATTTAATTATCTGTTTACTCCAATAGAAATCGATCAGACCTGAAGCTGTCCTTTGATGGGAAGCATGTGTGAAGAATGCACCTTCCTGCATGAGAAGGACAAGCTCCAGGTCTGTATCAGAACCAAGATTCGACATTTTGTCCAAAGACAGACATTCTTGGCTTTGACACTCACATGTCTGCCTCTGACAAACTACTAGCAATTGCAGGTGCATGTATGGGGACAGGAGATGGACCCTAGGATATAAAGTACAGTCTGGGGAAGATATAAGAAACTAATTTTCTCATAAAAGTTCTGTCTGTCTTTACACTTACAGTGTCTTACAGAGGATCTGACCTTTCTCACGCTAAATCAATACCCAATTCTCATCAAGTACAGTGGTATCAGACCTTTCAAAAAAGAGACACAATATACTTAAAATCACCACACTGGCAATGATAACAATAGAAGGAATGTAAAAATCACACAGACATACATTTTAGGCACAGCAGTTGATTTCTACTTTAGAGCAAATGAGGTGATGTGGTCCCAGCTGAAGCACTCTCCGTAATAGCACTGTTTCACAGAGAGGAAAATACAAGATTTTTACCTGAATCCACATGGAAATAAGGCAGTCCCTGGCTAGCCAAAGCATCTCTTTGGCACTAAAGATGCCTGCCACAAAAAGGAGAGCTTAGTGAAACACCCCCCTCAGTATTCCCAACACAGGCTGCAGGGAATAAAGAAGATTTCTTCCGAAGCAACCGGCTCAAAATCAACCCCCACAATCTTAGATTTTTTTGTTTACAATACACACAGATACATACAAACACAAGCACTGTGCTGCACAAATTTGCTTCTGCCCAGATCCCAGTGCACAGTAAAACATTATTGCAGTACTGCAGGTGTTTTTCAATACACTATATAGCAAAGATATCGTGTATATAGGTAAGAATTGGGAGAAAAACATTTCTGACTGAGGGGATTGGTGCAACATGTGGTACCTGTCCCTGGGTGTACTTTGCAAAGGAAATTACAGAGGCTATCCTGTTCACCAGCAAACAGGGCCACGACCATTGGTGAACAATGAGCACTAGCCTTCATTTTCACACCCAAGATACACCACTCCTTCCACAAATTGGTCAGACCCTCTCTTGCCCCAGGCATCTCTTCTCCAAAGATATGGCCAGACATCCTCTTCTAGGTATCTCTGGAGCAATCAAAGATGGTACTGCTCTCAGGTACATGTGACTGTTCAATAGTCGAGGCCACAGCTTCCTTGGTGAAAGGTCACGTGAATGCATCTCTGCCTACTTCAGTGCAAAATTAGCCAGGCGAGCTGAAGCCACCTCCTGTGTCTGGGTGGGAAGAGACACCTGGTGCATGGCAGCATATCTGACTCCTCCAACTTGCAACATGATCTTGTGGTGAGACCTTTAATAAACCATTCTTTTTTGTGCTAGAATTTGTCATCAGAAGCACAAGAACATAGGAAATGACAGGTGACATCAGATCAGTGTTGTGGCTCCTAATATAACTACTACAAATCAAGTACTAGCACCTTGTAATACACCAAATGTACATTGACCCAGTTGCTCATAGCTGTCACCAAGGTCTCTAATCTTCAGAGAAGGGCTTTAGCCCTGTAGCCCCGAGTTTAATCTCTCACCCAAAATACCTATAAATGCCACCCATGGTAATGTTGTCCACTTTCATCAATGTCTGATGCCTTTTAGCCTTCCTATGTTCTTTGCCTTGGTGACTTCTGGAAGCAATGAGTTCCTCCACTACTTACACAACATCATTGCACTGTACAGTTCATGTCCTTCTAGGTTTAAAACTCCAGACTTGCATGAACCAAAAGAAAGTTAAATAAAGCAGGACCTCTACATAGCAAAGGAAATAAAATATTATGTAATAACATAGGGTTAGTTTAAATTCATATCTGCCCTCAGTGCCAGGTAATAAACATATTTTTTCATAAAAATATGTTTATTTTTATGTATAAAAACATCTTTTTCTCAAATAGTTACATCTTACTATATAAAAATAGCACTGTGAAAGCAAGCCAATTTGTGCAAAAAAAAAAAAACAAACCCAACCCACAAAAAAACCCAAACCCAAACATAAAAAACCTTTGGAAATGTATGAAGCGTTGCTTTTGTGCTGCACGGTAATAGTGAAATGTATTCATTCCCTAATACTGGTTATCTGCTCTCTGGGTCCTACAGTAAGAAATCCTGTAGACGGCTTACAATGCTTGCCTCTTACATCTTGAACCTCCTGTTGATGAAGAACAGAGTGAAACACTATTAAGGTTTATTTCAGTTGCAAAAGCTTTGATATCAGGCCTAGTCAAACAGCAAATCTGTGTCTGGATTAACCAAAGGCATTTTGCAGCCCCTCCAACCAGTATTTGCCAAACATTTTGGGGGAAGTTCTCCACAAGCAGCTACTAGGTACCCAGCAGGGCAAACCCAGTAATGGGAGTTATTTTGGGCAGGTTGTGCTCATCACAGTTAGTAAGGTGTTCAGAGCTAACATAGAAGGAAGGCTGGCTAGGAAGCTTATTCTGGACTAGAAAGCCAGAGCAGGGAATTATCAGTGGGCAAAGACAATTGGTTAAAAAAAAAAAAAAAAAAAAAAAAAAGTGAGCAGCCCCAGTAGTGGAGCAAATGCACTGATAATGTCTCCTCTACCTACCCCTACCCTACAGCTCTGCTGGAGATCACGGACAGCTCCACAGGGTTCCAGATCTCTGTGAATGGGGGAACAGAGCACAGCCCATGCTCTGCTCTTGTTGGTGTTTAGCTCGCACCATAGTGTGGCTAAAAAGCGAGGCCCCTGAGTGTGCTGCCCAGCCAGGAGCCATCCCCATGGCCTCCCTGCTCTGGAACCTCACCTGCTGTGAGCTGCTGGGTAGCACATCACAGCTTGTGGTGACCAGTTGCCCTGTGAAGGTGGGATGATGGGGAGGACGAGCAGCCACACGCTGTACAGTAAATGTGTGAGGTGTTAAGTGCAGAGGTAGGGAGTTCAGGGTAGGAGACAGAAAAATCAAGTCTCCCATGCTCAGTGTGAGCATGGTACCCAGGGGGAGTGGTGTGTTAGGCATCACAGCAAGGTACAAGTGTATTGTGTGCAGGGTTCACTCGGAATAAGGAGCCAGTCTGTGCTGGTGGCCTCCAGGGTTTGTCTGAAGTGACCCCTACTCCTGCTCCAGACTGACTGGCCTTTTGCAATCTAGATGAGGTCACTAAGGCTCAGTTACAAGTGTCAGAGAGTAAACACCAGGTATTCAAAACCCCTGCTGTCCCAGCATGTCTTGTCTAGCCTACAGGATCAGAACAAACATCCCTTTCAATGCCTGCTGGACAGCTAAGACTGTGTGACCACAGTCAGACACAGCTGTGGCTACTCTCAGTGAGGGTAGCCTTGGAAAATTCATCCAGGTATAAAGAGGATGACTAAGCCATGAGCAAAATTTTCCTCTCTGAAGATATCTTTTCCAATATCCCAACACCTACCGGTGCAGGCAGGCAGGACACACCATCCTGGTAGGAAAAAACCTGGGACATCCAGAGCATTGGTGTATGTAACACCATTCTCTGGGACTTGCTGAGCATCTCCCATAGGAGAGGTGTCAACCAGTCACCAACACAGCAAATCATGTTGTCACCACCCAGCATTTCACTTGTCATTTGTCAAAAAAAACAGTGACAAATTCACAGCTGTTATTTACAGTTTAACTCTGTCAGTTTGGTATTGCAGGAATATGGCCAGCTAAAAGAAATAGAGCTTCCAAAACCTTTACCATGTTTTGACTTTGGCTTTGCTTCGGGGTTATTTTGGCCTCTTTGGGTGTCCATTTTCCCATCTGTAAAATGAGAAAACTTTCCCCTTTGAAGGGAGAGTACAGATGTTATCCCTCAACAAATATGGGAAAAAATGGAAGTCTGGATAGGCTAATATATTTGCCGAAGGTCACATAAGATGGTCAGTGTAAGAGCAGGGACTTGAATCTGAGGTATCCCAGCTCAGAAACTAATGCCTCCTACCATTCTTTCTCCCTGGAGACTTTAGTGGTGTTGCACGGGAAGGGCAGAGTGGGCCCCGTTTCTTCTGTTGCTTTTTTTTATGAGTGCGATGACGTGGTCTAAATTAAAAGAAAAATACAAAAAGACTGCCATAAATTATTCATATACAAAGGCCTTATTCACATTTATCCCATGGTCCCTTCACATCCTGCTGGCAGGGTGCAAACCAAGGTAACATGCCCTTTCATATACCCTCTGCCTCAGAGGAATGCTAGGCAAATGGAAGTTCCCTGGTGACAGGACATTTACAAATTCTGAGGCCAGAACAACTCTTTTCCCCAAAACACCAAAGTCTCCCCAAATGCCTGCCAGAACTTGTCAGCCAGGAGCCTCACCATCCACATAGTAGACCCCAAGGTACAACTGAAAGCAGAGGGTGGATGGATTTCTGGCTTCCCACCCAGCATTCCAACTGACATCAATCAACAAGAACTGGTGGTTACTCTATGGAATTTGTGGACATTTAGTGCCTTAAAACAAGGTTGTAAAGGTAGTCACCTACATTGTCCTCCACTGTGTGGGGCATTCACCCAGCACAGGCTTAGTAGAGTACCAGGAGGTAGTTGTTTTGGCATGTTGTACTTCAGCCCTTATTTACAAATGAGGTCAGAAACTAGGACGAGCAGTCACACCAGGGTTTACAAATGCTGTGTAGGAAGGCAACAGCAGGACTTGGCTCCCATCACAGTCAGCTCCTAGAAGCTGGGAGTTTCCTTTCCTTTCTCCCAGCAGTCTTTCTATTTGACTTTTCTATCTTTTCCAGATCCATCAGTTCTCTCGTCTGTGCCAGAAGTAGCCACTGAGCTTAATGAACTCCAGCATCTCAGACTAAGGGAAGCTCTGAGGTGGGACTGTATTAACATGACAGCAGACAAGCTGGTGTCTGTTTATTTTGGGCTCTGATAACTCTGCAAGGGTCTGATCTTGCATATCCTTGCATTAAGGAAGAAGAAGGCAGTCAATGTACTGCAAATTATGACAGGGATTGCCTGGAAGTGATACAGGATTTGTTAATTATTTCAAGAAAGGACTGATTTGCCCCTTGCCTATAACATGGATGAACGTTGAATGATGTTGGCCACAGCAGCTGCGCAATGATTTTTAAAGCCAGTTAAGAAATTTGGATTCTTGATAGCTTGAATGTATTTTACAGATGTCTCATAAGTGTGTATATTACATGGAGATGTGATGAATATAAAGCAATAATAAAGGCTAAGCAGAATTAGTGATCAAAATAACTCCCTACTAAAAGCCATCTCTGGTTTCACAATCAACTGTATCAGACTACTATATTCTATGACTTTTTCTTTGCCCTTAGCTGCAGATGACAGCACAGAAGATACTCTCATATTGAAGCACTGGTATAGATTAAGATGTCTTGACAGTTTGGATTTCACTTAAGCAATTACAAGAGCCCTTTCTACAAAACGTATTGATTTTATTCCAGAAAAATAAATTCCCATGTACAATTGGGTTTTCATAACATGAAACAATTAGCCATTTTATTGCTAGTGCATATAGGGTAATGTCACATTTCATACAATTTCAGTACAAGTGAAAAAATATAATATATGGCTGATTGAAATTGATAGCTACATTAACATTTATAGATCTATATATATTTATTTTACAAGCTGTTAGTAGTTTAGAGGGATATCGGTGTTTTAAACTACCAACATTCATATGGCTCCAATTCAAATATATGAATTGTTTGATGCACTATAAATATATTCCAAAGTACATTTCACTGAAGAAGTCAGAGCTGTGCACTAAAATATATCAAAAACATGCTTTGTGAAAATGCTGCAGACAGAGTTCTGACTGTCTGTGAAGCATGAAAATGCCACCGGTGCTAGCATTACTAGTTGGAAAATGAAAACAATGCCATGATTACAGGATTAGGTGCTGGAGATATATGCTTTCTTTCATTTTATTTCACAGAGCTGGGACCAAATTCTCTTCTGTTACTCAATGCAAACCATGATGAAATCCACCAAATTAGTAGAATTGCTTATAGATTAGCACTAGGTAAACAAGACCCAGAATCTGGCTGGAGATCAGGCATGGGCTCACTGGTTTCAGTAGAGCTGGCCCCAGATCTTCACTAGCGGAAGTGAGAGCAGAACATGTTCCAGCTGAGTTGTTCCCCTAAGTGAGGCAGGCAGGATCTGAGCACATAGTCACATTTGCCCAACCCTACAAATTTCTTAAATGCCTCCTAAGTTTCAGGTCTTATGAACAGCACCAAGAACTTCATTGGGGATGACAGCAAACAGAAACTTAGGCAGGGGCTTGAGGATTTTCCCACGTTGGAAAACAAAGTAGCTCAAGCCCCTAGGAGAGTCAGCATGGACCACATCCTGCTCTTGGATTCAGTTGTGCCTAAATTCAAAACCATCCTGGCACCATTAACCTGGATTATCCTGCAGAGAATTTGCCCAAAGGACAAAGGGGCTGAGCAGTGGCAGCAAAGAAGGCACTGAGCATTGGATGAGATGGGAAGAGCTGTCAGGGCTGGAATCACAGTCAGTTTGTTAGCTGGCTTCCTTCCCTCCTCACTCTTGGCCCCAGTGTGGTCTTGAAAGGGCCACATGGAGCAATCTCTCTGCTTATGGATTTTTGCATTTTCCCCCTCTGCTTATTGTAAAAACACAGGGGAACAAAGACTTTTTTTTTTTAAACTCTACTTGTTGTTTGGCAAATGCATTTACAAATCAAACAGTGGAGGGCATTCAGCTACCTGTACTGCCTCACATCTCCCCTGAGGCAATACCCTTCCCCACATTTCTCCAAGAATGCATTGCTTTTGCAAATGACTGGATTCCAGCCCTGCTTTTACCCTACAGATGCAGGGGGAGTAAAGGTTCAGTGGTTACTGAGGGGTGGGAATGTGGTGAGAGGGATACTGAGTGCACAGGTAGGCTTGCTGGCCAAAATGCTGCTGTTGGATCAGGCACAGCCCAGGGCTCTAGGCAAGAAAGGAAATTCTTTGTACCATCACTTGTCTCATCTTCCATCCCAGAAGGCTGGAGCCCTGCCCTGCAATTCAGCACAGAAATGTTCTCTGTGCTGCTCTTGCTCACCGTAAAATTGAACTGAGACAGGCTGGGTCCACCTCAGAGTAGCCAGGATCACCCACTTTCAAGGGGAATAAAAATAGATTTAAAAAGTCTGAATTTGCCAAGTATGGTTGGTTTTCCCCTGGCCTTGTGGGAGACCCTTATTCATGGCAGCGCATCTCGCCTTGGCTGATATTAATAGCACTCTACACTGCCCAGCAGAGAAACAATTTTTAGTGCCAAGACCCCCTAGGCCTCAGCTGCCTGTGCAAACAGACCCCCACAGTGTAACATGGAGAGGGGCTCCAAAGAAACTGGAACAATATAAATTCTGAAGTAATTGTAGTTTGGCTTGGGGAAGAGGGGGCATAAAGGAAGCCTTTTCCTTGGGAGAACGACTTTTTTTTAAAAGAGGATGAGCTGGGTACCCCAGAACAGATTCATAAGGATAGATTTTGCCTCACATTTAGAATATACTAGAAGCTGTTGTTTTCATACAGACTAGGTCAACTCCAAACCCATCTTCAAAGCAATATCTGATTCCATGAGTACTTTGTCCACATGGTAAAAGCCAGCCCTTAATGTTCTACCCTTTAATAACTCAGGATGTTAGGTGTTAAGTCCATTTGTCGCTTGTCTTACTTGTTTAAAGCTTTTTCCAGATACTCCTGGATCCACTTTAACTTGGGATCAATGCACACTTGCTTGCTGTTGCTCTTGAGCCTTGCACTGCCAAAGGAGAAAAGTCAGAGTGAGTCTAGTGTGTAACTGCTCCTCAGCCCACACCCACTACCCACCCCCAGATGCTTTATTTTCCTTGGGTGCCGGTCCTGCTCTCAGTTAACCCATGAAGAGCATGGGTTGTCCCTGCCATCCTCAAGGCACTATGATAAATACCACTGGTTTCAAAGCACTGGTACCATCTGTCTCCTCTGATGTGGATTCTTGCAGTCTGTACTGGGATGCATGTAGGGGCAGGATAGATAGAGAGTTTGAATCTAAGTTTTCCAATTCATACCTGGGCTGTTATGAGTTCAGTGCCAACAACAGCTAAATTTGATTTGGAAATACTGACATGGTAAATACAGGTCATTTTTGCAAAGAACAGCTTTAAGATTCAACCCAAAATTGAAATTTGACATGTTTTGAGAACAGGCATGAAACCATACCTCTTGTGTGTTCTGAAAGGGTTTGGTCACTCTTGGCTTTCTGTTTTATACAAGACTGAACTAACAGGTTGATGGCAAGAAAACAACTGGAAGTACCATAGTGCCAGAGGCAAGTTCTCCCTCATGTATTCACTCAGCACTAGAAAACAAAAGCAAAAACCTCCTGAGGGATTTTCTCCTGGATGTCCAAGCTGCACTTCCCTGTTTAGCTGATTTGACTTCTCTGTGAATATGGCATTTGGGCTATCTGCATCTTTCATACAGAAGCAGTAGAAATAGTTTTTCACCCGCATCGGCAGGTCTCACCCTTCAGGCATCTCAGGGCCTCTTTGAGAGTGCTGTGATCTCCTATGTTCCCTGAAGCACCCTGCCTCTGCCCCAGCTGCTCAGAAATTTCCCCTTAAACAGGCTGCCTGCCATGCAAAAGTGCCAAGAGCAGCAATTTCATGGAAATGCCCATAGGAATAAGTTCAGTATTTGTTTAAGCATTTTGCTGGATGGAAGCCAAAATGTTTCCCACTTTGTAAAATGAAATCTGCAGAATATAAAACTATGGCGTAAGAAATAACAGGTCAAAAAGGCTCCCTGGTCTGAAGTTATGCAAGAACACAGCTGTAACATAAACACATCGAAGAGCCAGTCTTGCAAGCCCTGCGCCAATAAAGAGATGAATGGGCCCAATTCATATTTCCTTACAGCAGTGCCAAGCTGGAGTATTTCCAGTGAAGTGATACCAACAGAGAGTAAGAATGGAACTGCTGATGTTAGCAATGCCTGGGAACTCGCAGGGTATGGAACCAAAAGCATAGGTAACTAGCCTCCAGCCACATGCAATGCAGTCCCTCTCACCTCATATTAAGACGTTTAGTTTTTAGAACATTTCTGAGCCTGTCAGCCCTTGCTCCTTGTACAGTCACAGCAGAGACTTAGGCAATTGTATGGAGTGTTAAATCTGAACTGTGTTAGATGTCTACTTTAGGATGCAATTAATTGCATGCTAAAAATGCCTATTTTCCTGTACTGAAAACCAGAGAATTAATTTAGGGTGGGCTTTCTAGAAGTAGACATGCAAAGAAAAGATTTTCTAGATTTGAAGAGATGACATCCAATAGAAAAGCCTGCTCTTAGGCTTTTTGTTCAGGTATAATTTCCCTCAACCATAAAGGGTGCAAAAAAACAAAAAACCCCTTTCCTTGAAGCTACATGATTTTACTGAGATTCTCTGTTCCTAAAAATGGTAGTTTTAAAGTTACCTACACTTTCACTGTATAAAGCTTATCCACTAAATGCAGAGTATGCTAAAAATCAAGATGAGAAATTTATGTTAATTTTGGTTCCATTTCAGCTTCTTCATTAAAGACCTAATTCAAACCCATGATGCTTCCGGGGTATTTGGAGGCGAGTTTTTAAGTACCTTTAAAGTAACAAAAGATGGTGAATTACAACAAAAGATGGTGAATTACAGGTTCATGTTTTCTGTGTGCCACCAAATCACATTGGAAACACACACATTTGTGTCAGGAATGGACCAGAACATGAACTGTTTAGTTTCTGCATTTGATGCTCTTACCTATATCTAATGACTACGATCCCATGTTAATTAAGAGATAAATGTATATTCTATCCTTTCTTAAATGCCTGTCTTTTCTTGGAACTACTCCAGAAAATTCCAAATCCTCTACAAAGCCTTAGTACTGGGACCCTTATGACATCCATTAACAGTCCCAGAGTACAAATCCATACACTACTGCATTTTGGATGCTTGCCTCCAAAACTGTTTAGAGGTCAGAGTTAGTCACAGCTGGTTTTACCATTTTTGTGAAAGGAAATTATTTGTCAGCTGAGGGTTATATTTTTCTCACTGTCCTCCTCCACCAAATCCTAAGGCAGAAGCATGCATGAGAAAATTTGTATGATCTACCTAGAGTGATTTAAAAAAGAAAAAAATCATATGAATATAAACTGGATCATGAATGGATACATGCTCTTCAACATATCTGTACACTCCTGAGAAATCTCATGAAACCACATCAGTTTTCTGAGTGCAGAAATGTTTTGGATGACAAATAATGGATTTCTACAGCATTTGAGTTGCAACTGGAAGAGCCTGACATGAATAGAAGACAGATCTAGTGATGGGAGCACTGCACAGAAACCCAATCTAATCACTGAGACCCTCTTGCAGAGGTCAGCAGAAGTTGATAGTAGTAAGGCTCCCTTGCAATGAAAAGATGAATGCTATTTTTTCTCTTCTGAAGAATTTGAAGTTGGGAGAGGAGGGAGAGCATAACCAATGAACAAATGAACCAAAAGGACCTTCCTAAAAACACACACATGCAAATCTACAACCCCATTTTTTCCTGAAAATAAGTGTTTCTTTTTCATCAGAAATGAAGAGGTTATTTTTCTGTTGGGAATCCATCATTTCTGTCTTGCTGTGATCTGTGATTTAGTGGAGTCAGTCACTGCCTGTTAAGTGTGTCCCTAGATCAGGCCAGCATGTTTAGGGTCTGTACCTCCTGTGGAGTCTACAGGAAATCCAGGAATTCCTTTTTGCTTATTTAGCTCCTCTTTATGGAGAAGTGGAGCATTAGAAGACTCAGACCACTGTAGTCTTTCCCCCAAGGTGTGAAGCTCCACATCCAAGGCAATGGACAGCCTGTCTGACATTCCTTCTCACATACCCAATGGGGGAACAGGACATGGGGTCATAGTAACAGGCAGATCACAGAGGTAGAACACAGTTGGAAAGCATCTAACTGGGCTACTTTGTGTGGGGTAAAGCAGGATCCGGCTGTATCTGACATGTGGGGTGAAGAGACAAATTGGAAATCATGGCATGAGACAGAATTGCAGCCACCAAATCAGGAACCAGCTGTGTTACTTTTCTTTTTGACACCTGAGATTTATACCCAGCTGGAAAGCGTGACTTACACAATCTGAAGTGAGCAGTTGGGTGTTGAGAGGATTTTGAGGTGCTTGATGTTGGCTCTTGCCACGTTGCTCTCGTAGAATCGACAGGGGCATCGGTAAGTCAGGCTGACAGGTTTCTCTGCAGGACACGGGAGAGAAAGGACACGTTACTCCATCTTGCTCCCAGTCAGCAGCACAGATACACAGACCAGGGCCGACAGAAACTCTTTTCAAATATGCAGGTGAAAAAAGGCATAGAAAAGCTGTAGCTTTGGGAGGGCATTTGCCCACAGCTCACAGCACAATCATTTTACCCAGCCTTTCAATAACAGTGCGCGGGATTTTGGAAGACAAAAGAGGGGCACAAAATGGAGATAAGTAAAGAAGAAGAGATTAGAATAAGGAGCCGCTCCATTGTGCAGGGATGCTCCTGGTAATTAGACAAGATAAAGGCCAAAAGAGGGGGCACTTGTCCTCAGTGTTGTTCTTGTCAAATGATTTTGACCCGAGGCCAAATTAGAAGGTAGCCAGAAGAAAGCGATGAATTCCAAAGAGTTCAGATCAAAACCGCTCGGCTCAGGTGCAGGATTTTTTCACGGGGGACTTACTGGCTACAGAAAAGCCCTGAGTCTTTCAGGCTTTCCCAGGGCCCAGCGGCTGACCTTTCCACTACTGCCAACCTTTACTCCCAGTCGAGATATTCGCACAAGGAGGTGCGACTCGGAGATGCGAGATCACACTGGTTTGGCAGGAGAGATTTGGAGTCTTTTGAACCCCCAGCCTGTGGCAAAGTAAAAGCGATCGAGCAGTTACCAGACAGTGCACTCTCCATATACTAACCAGGGACCACCAGACTGGATGAGAGGTTTGTCGCCGGCATCACTAGGGACAGAATTAAGTTTAGCTCCCTAGGCTAAAAATCATCCATGTATATGCATGCAGAACAGAGAAAAGCAGCCTGGCGCTTGCTCACCACAGCCTCTGATGCAGTTCTGCTACCTGACTTCTCCATGGGAGAGCTTAATTACTGGCAAACAAGTGCACATAAATAAGGTCCTCACTCTGTGCGGAAGCCTCAAAGCTTCAAAGCTCCGTGCACGCTAAAATACAAACACAGAAGTCTTGCCTGGAAGTCTAGAAAGAGCTTCCTAAGATTTTAAACAATTTCCCAGTGGAGCGGTATTCAGCCTCTGGGAGGAATTAAATTCATATACCTAACCCATAAGGTCTGGCTCATGCTGTAGATGGTCAGATCTACATTTGACAGGGCTTTAGATTCAACATGGCAAACTGCCGTCCTGTTTATTTAGCCACACAGGAGCACTCGCAGCATCCAAACCCAGTTTGCTTAAAGGCAGATGGAGAGCTAAAAAGCAGGGAAAGGCTTGGAATCCCTAAAATGCCATCTAGGAAGGTGAGAAAAGAGACAGCTTTTCAAAGTGCATCTGATCTGCATATATTGCACATATAGTAATGCCTGTCCCTAGCACATAGAACCACAGACAACAGGATGAAATTACCCTGTTCTCGGGAGGGAAAGCCCTGTCTTCCAAGTGCCTTCACCAAGAGACGAGCCAGAATCAGATTCCACAGGCAGGCTGGGCAAGCAGAAAGGAATTCATCAGTGTAAGCAGAGTTGTTCCAGATTCACACTAGGATCCGGACTGTAAGTTAACAAAATTTGAGGCCTTTTTCTATCAGTTTTATAGGAGTCCAAACAGTGATACAATCTATGAGTTAAAAATGGAAGTAGCTCCCATCTGCAGGGGGAGGAGGAAGGCAGGCTGCAGGGTGAGCCCCCTGAACATGCACTAGACTGACTAGTATGCATGTGGAAGGGAGGGAGAAAGGCGCTAGGATTTCCCACTACAAATCTGTGCCTGATAGCTACACATCAGTGAGTCTGTATTGGAAAAGGAGGCTGAAATTGAATGCAGTCAATGCAACACACAGCACAGCTGCAGTGGAAGTGTCTCTTCAACCTTGTATCAACCAAGTTTAAGCAAGCTTTATCCTAAACAACACACAAGAGATGAACTGTCCAGATCTATGATTTGAGAAAGCAATCCTGTCCTGAGACTGGAAGAGGGACTTTCAATCCCATACATACCACCTGAAATCAGGAGCAGAGAAAGTTTAACTGTGACTAACATGTCTGTGAGCCCAAAAGTTTTTTCCTGCTCAAGAAAGGGCATCCAGCACAGAAAGGAAGAGGGGAAGCCCCAGCACTTGATGTTCTTCTGTCACCCCCAGTGCCAACACACCTCCCAGCACAAGAATCCCTTTGGTGTTTCTGTGCCCCTTGCTTGGCGATCCGCAGCAGGCACTGAGCACCAGGGAGCAGCAGCACAGGCACCAACCGGGTCAGCTCTCAGCATCTCTAACAGGGAACCAGTATCTCCTGCCACTGCCCCTCCAGCACTCTAGGTTGGCTGTGGCTCACTCTGCTCTCAGAAAGGCTGAAATCCAAGGAAAACTCGTGTATGTGGCATCTTCCGACACATGAACTCTTATCATCATAAAGTAGGAGGGGGAAGGGGTCATTTGGGGGCAATGATTTGGGAAGGGGACATTTCTGGTCTTCCCTATCTCATTTCAAAATTCAAAACAAATTTTTCCATGCACAGTAGAGCTGATTAAGCCAATTCTACAAATTTGTACTGCAAAGGTTAATTATCTGTGGGCACTCTGCTGTCTAATAAACGCTGAAGCCATTCTCTCAGAAGGACAAATTAGCATAGTCTGTTAATTGCACTATTACATGAAAACACCAGTTTTCATGAAACTGATGGTACATAGAACTTTTGAGACCTTTATCTGTCTGGCACATTTGATTAAAATGGGTGAATAAAGTCAAGTTTCAGAAGAGACAGACACTATTCAGACATCTCAGTGTCATCCCTTCAGCCTTATTTCCTTAGATAAAAAGAAAAACAGAACACTCATTTTGGTCTTGTCTAGAAGGGTCCAAAGGGTTCTTGGTTTGGGGGTTTTTAAAGTAATAAATAGTTTAACTGTTTTCTAACTCAAAGCTGAGTTTTGCTATGTCTGAACACCCACTTTTGCTGGCAAATTCTCTCCAGAGACAAAAGCACTCACAAAAATCTCCCTCATGGAGTGGCCACGTAGCAACGTTGGATGATACCTATTTCACCCCACAGGGATCTGCCCTGCCTCAACCATGCTGGAATAGGGCAGAAAGGGAAGTGAGTTACCAGTTCTGCTGTGAAGTTACCATCAGTAACTGGCTGCACGGGCTGGAAAGCTCTGGGCACTTGAATGGAGAAGGAAGCTATATCCAGGCAAGCAAGCCGGGCATGAACAAACAAAACATTTGATGGAAGCATCATTTTGCTCCTGTTCATCCAAGGGTGCATTTGTCAACATCAGGAGAGGGCTCGCAACTTTAACACTGGAACAGCTCCATTTCCCTGGAAAGTGAGGCTGTGATAGACAGATACAGCGCTACCAGGGTGGCTCGGAAGAATTCTGAGCTCACCTGCCTTCCAGGACAAGGTAGCCCTTAAAGCCCTCATCCGGATCAGCGTTGAAAGCAGTACATGACATGCAAAGATGTAGGCAGAAAACGTCACTCATCACTGGAAGCCGGTGAGGTCTCTCTCCTTACGCCACTTTTTCTATGAAAAAGCCGTTTCCTCACTCAGGTAGTAGGGTCCCGGACATGCTTACCCTGCTATAAAGATACCCGCTGCCGTTTGCTGTCAGGTAAAGGATGCTGCCGTGCAGGGCGAGGGCGAGGCCCCCGGGTTTGCCTTGGCTACTTGCGCCCTCGCTGCTC
>NW_020799105.1:7182213-7296919 GCF_003259725.1 Athene cunicularia
CCCCCCCCCCCAACTCCCGACCAGCTGCATCCAGAACTCCTTAATAGCCAGTAAATTTAATCTTTTATCTGAATGCTAAAAAAGAAAGAATGAATTCAGAAACCTTAAATAGACCTACTGTTTATTTCAACACAGCTTGAGACAGCCTTTTTTAATAATACAATAATCCAAAATTTTAGTGTGTTTGTATCAAATTACATTTCCTCTTAAATGGTGAAACAGCAACATTTCTGTTGCTTAGAATTTTAGACTGGCATAACCCATCAATGAAATCATTATCTGAAGTTGCTTTAAATCCGCACAGATTATGTCTGAAGTAAGACATTTTTGGTCACTGCAACACAACTCGTTATTATTAAGAAATGTTTTTGTGAGTTAAGAAATAAACTAAATGTCCTCAGATTGGGAAAATAGTACCCCTGTTTTCATCTTGTTGTCACTAATACTATTTGACTGTGATCTTCCTTAATATTTCCTGGACTTATTATCTGTAACTAAACACATAATTTTTTGGACTGTCATAGTGTTCAGGCAGAATCTACATATAAGTAGAGTTAAGATTCACATTGGATCTCAGCAGTTTGAAGTAAAATACATTACAAACCAAGCATGTTAATGCCAGGAAATTCAGGGATCTCAAATTAAGAATAATTACATTTAGAAATCAGTATGTATTAGGCTATTGGACTGCACAACTGAGATACCAAATCAACCTTATCTCTGCCTTGTTGTAACATCATCCACTAACCCACATGATAATGACTACAGCAGTTTAGTATCTCTGTCTCTAGATGCAGCACTTTTTTTTTTTTTTCCAAGATGTGTTTTTAAAAACATGCTTAAAATGCTTATTTCCACATAGTATGATGCTGTGATGGAAAGGAAAGAAGCTAAATGCTAATATCAACATTAACTATTGATGCAGAGGTGAGAGTGATTAGAGATTCTTTTTTAACTTAACTGAAATTTTTTGATTTATCATACTTAAAAAAAAAAAAAAGGCATCCATATAAAGTTCTTTTTTCTTCAGTAACTGACTATATACCCTTATATTTACTTCCATCTTACCCTCATTCTTGTTTTGCATAATAGTTCCTTTTTTAATAGTAGTCTTATTCTTGTGACATTCCTACATGATTTTTAATTTTATTTATTTATTTATTTATTTATTTTACCAAGACTATTAATCAGGTGAAAGCTTGAAGCCTTTGCAATCTTGCTGCTCATCCAAGCAGCAGCTAGAAGAGGATAAACATACAGCAGTTTAAGATCTTTCTTGACTATTGTCTTTGACCTTCTTGTTTCAAGTGCTAAGACTATTTTCCCTCCTTATTGCTATGCCAGGATCCATCTACATGTGTAGCAAACAGGACTTTTAGTATTAAGTATTTGTAACAAAGCAATACAAACTAAGAGAAGTGACTTGCTGGATTTGTCTGCTCTGCAGAAGGAAAAAAATAAGTATCTCCCCAACTAACCAGGTTTCAGATAGAATTGCAAGAGTTTGTTCTCATTGCAGTAAAATAGCCTCAAACATTCATGTACACAGAGATATCCATAATGTGTGTTGGCCCTGAAAGATTCCTTGGAGGGCAGAGGGAGAGATCAAATAGAGGTCAAGTGAGTAACTGTTTATAGATGGTTAACTAGAGTGACAGAGAACTGTGGTAGCTGCTTTTCTAACAGTGTTTAAAGGTTTAAGCTTGCTTCCCTGGGAGTTCTGTATGTGATTTCAATGGATGTGAAATTGGCCCTTAAGGGCAGAATTCATCTTTTCTCTTATCCCAGCAGAGCACACCCCAAGTTGGTCTAACCTTTCATGAAGAAACTCAAAACGTGATAAATTTTGCTTGGGTTTAGGTTTTGTTATGAACATAGCTCTTGGCCTCGCTGTGAGGAGTTTCCTGAAAGCTTGGGGTAAACCAGAGCCAAGTATGGCGTGTTCTGCCTCTTCCCCTGAGCACCAAGCTGACGCCGTGGAGGGGATTTTATTCCAACAGTGTTTAAAACTGTGTGGCTTTGCTTGGGTTTCGCTTGGAGTGTTCAGGTTCATTGAGCTTTCAGGCCACTTCGAGGAACATAGACCTCAACAATAAAATTATTCCCAGCAAGAGGAGGCACCTGGGAGGCTTGGCCAGGGTCAAACTCAGCTCTGCTTCTGTCCTACCTCCATGGGAAACTGATGTGCAGAAGACCAGAGCACCAGAACTAAACAGACTTGTATCTGCAGAGAAAAAATCTAGCCTGATGGGCAAGTCAAAATGTTCAGAGGTCCATATAGCACCCATCACATTTCTTTCAGGCTTTCATTTGACTAATCAAATGTGAGTCACATGTCTCTTGGGATATTTTTTAAATCATTTGCTTTTAATTTAAAATAGGCATGAATGAAACACCATAACCCAAATATCTATACACTTTGGGGATTTTCAGGTTCTGAAACAAACCTTCCAGCTGCCTTCTCCCTCAGCAAAGTCTAGGGGCCTCATGGTTTTGTCTATATTAGCAACTTGCATGGTACAATAAGAAGAGATCTGTAGAGCAAAGCAGACACTCCATCTCATTTCAGGGGCTTTCTTTAGTCTAGCTCTAATCTTGTCCTAAGGACTGAATTCCTATTTAGCAACTGGAGTACATGCCCTTCTGGAGTTCATTTTATGACTGTTTCATCCCAAAGCAATCTAATTCACATATTTAGAGACACCTCTGTGATGCAAAGTAAATAGAGATAGAGCTTCAAGAAGCCCACTCCAAAAGCACATCCCTGATCCCAATTGAAACCCTAACGTAGGTGCAACCTCAGAGACACAACAGTCAGGTCTGTTATTGCCTGCCACCCAGGGTACCAGCCCGCAGCTCCCCGGGCTGAAGGCGAGGGTGGACGCAGCTGTCGGTTTCGGTGTATTGGGGTGCCCTCTAGTGACTGGAGACTGGGCACTAGTTGAGCATCAAATACCGTGAAAACCCTTTCCTCAAACATTGTATTTTGCTTTTGGTTTTGAAAAGTCATTGTTGGTTTTTTTTTTTTTTCTTCCCTCCTCCCCTTCTGTGAATATTCAGGAATTTTCCGACAATTGGATTTAAACAAAAATTCAGAATTCATTATTTTAGTGTTGTTTTGAAGAAGTCCTATTGTCAATTAAAACTATGAATATAGCCATTTCAGGAAAAACTAGCTACAAAGTTACACCACATAAAAGCCTAGAGTACTAGGTAAGATAAAAACGAGAAAGAAGAAAAACAGTCAGGTGGGAGGGAAAGGATATCATGCTGTGTGCCCAGAGCCTGGGCAGCATGTACACTGAATACAGAGTGCTCATGAGGCAGATAATTTAAACTAAACCTAGTTTGTATTTAGAGACTTGTTCTCTGGGCTATGGGCTGTATTAATCTCACATTGAAGTGAGATCCAGCAAACAGCTTGTTTATCATGATGGAAACATTTAATTTGCTGGAACTATTCTGACATTCGTCATCTAAAGTCACCAGATGGTAAAAATGTTTAGTTTGCAATAAACAATCATTAACATCACTTAACATACATGTCACTCACACAAGGACATGTGTGTTATGGGACCGAACCTAACTGGGATGTGGGAGGTTGGGACATGCCAAATCCTACCATTTGCTTACTTGGTGGACTTGTGTTTTAACTCAGAGCCTTACTAGATTTTATAACCTATAGTTGATTGTGTAAACTGAGCTTTTCAAAGCCAGCTCCTAAAACGTTGCTTACTTGGAAGGAAATACTCAGCCAGAAATGGGTCCCTGAAGTACACACCCATGCACTCCCCCAGTATATAAGCAGAAATATCAGCTACTCATTTCTCCTCTTTTGGGTAGGTCTGTTCTTGTGGCTGTAGCTACTTTTCCTAACTTCTGCTTCAGAATTTGGGCCTGTATATATGTTTCGGGAGATTATCACCATACATACTGAAACACAGAGGGAATGAGACCAGTTGGTACTCCCACAGTATCTTTCAACCTAATGGATCCCCAGCTACTTATAAAACTTCAAACCGTCCACAAAGAGCATCAAAGAGTCATTCAGTTACAAGATCTGGACAAGTACAGTAAAGCCATCTAGCCCTTTTTTTCCTCACAGTGCAGGGTTGTTTCTGATTGAAGATTTATTGCCATTGTGTTCAATTTGTGCTTAAAAGTTTTTCGAGATTCAGCTTCTATTTCTTCCCTCAGGAGGTATTTCTATAGTCCAATACAATATACAATCAGAAATCTTTTTTTCCTAATCTCTTTATTTTTAACTCCTCCCTTCTGGAGTGTAAAAATTCTACTTATACTCATTTACTACTTTGGAATATTCCTCTCTGGAGATGGTTTCTATTTCCTCTTTGACCCACACAACCAAACAATAAATGCCCATATTATTTCATTGTCCTATATCATGTCACAAAAATGTTGCTCTTGTTGTTCACAAACAGGTACTGACATTTGCTGATGTGCAGGCAGGTTTATATTTTTAAGCATTTGTGGCTTTGTTAGCTCATCAAAAGCAGTTTGGCATGTTGTTTTCAACCTGGCAAAGAGTATACAGGTAAGCGACTCATCCAGACTGAATTTAATGTCAAGAAGTTCAGCTGTGATTTTAATGGACCAGACTGGAACACAGTTGTGCAAATGGCAAACATTTGACAAGAGTATATTAGAAGGCCTTTAATCTCAATTTTAGGAGTTGCTCAAAATTTCTGACCTCAGAAAAATCAGTATATTCATAACTATAGATCTGCAGGAATTGGTTCCTCAAGACTTGCTTCATTTTGTAAAAAACACTGAGATCTAAACAACAAGGCAATTTAGAAGAAAAACTTAACAGACAGTTGTCCATTTCTCCTCACAGCGATTTGAAATTTGCAGCGATAGCTCACATTTTTGGGAAAGAGACCTAGCTCAAAGGTTTACATACTTGTATGCATGTAAAGTCCCGCACCTCCTCTCTCATGAGAAATGTGAGACTCTTGTTTTGTGACATATACATTAAGCTAAGCTCTAAGAACATCATCCTCCCATAAGGGAATAAAGTAGGTGTCTATATTTGGCACAGTCACCCCCTTCACACATGCATACAATCAATTCCCCATCATCTGTAGCATAGTTGACTTCCAGTTTTTTGGTGTGCGTTAATTTAGCGTGTACATGAAGCTCTGACAGCATACCCCAGACTGAGGGCCCAATCCTTGGCCCTACTCCCACTCTGCTGAGCAAACACAGCACACAGGTGTCAACATGTTAGAGCTCTGCAGCTGGAAATTCCCCACATGCGATGAAGTGGCCAACACAGGTCCAGCTGGTGCATTAGCTCTCATCCTGCCCTGGTGCAACTCACTTGGTGGTGAGTGTCTGGGGGCAGGAATGGTGTTGGACCTGAGCTTGGTGTGTTACAGAGGGAGAGGGCTTCACTGACAGAGCACAACCAGCTAATGTGCACTATGACATTTACAGATGCAAAGAATGCAGAGGAAGTTGCATGACAGCAATACAAAGGCCGCACTATTTCAGATCAAAGGTCTATGTAGCCCAGAATCCTCTCCAGCCATGGTCAAGAGCAGATGCTCAAGGGTGGAGGGCAAGTATGGCTGAAACTTCCTGAAGCATGCCCTCTCGGCATGTGGCCAAGAGTCTGGGCTCAGCTCCAGCAAAGATGTGGAGCTCTTAACTTCCTACTGATTTCAGCAGTTCCAAGTAGCTCTCACATCATTTGATTTTCGCAGGGAATCAGAAACTTCAGTAGAAATAAGGAACTATAGGATGTAGACTACTTTCTAAAAATTTTGCACCACTCTCCCTGAAAAACAAAACCCAGCTTCATTCCCCACGCCACCCCTGATGATAAAGTGTTTTCCAGCTCCTGCAATATCTGAAAAACTGCAGATGGAATTTATGGAATAGTAAATAAATGCCCTGAAGATAAAGTCAAGAACACCTGGAAACAAGAGTAATATGGAACCTTCCTTTTTTCCAGCAGGAGATGATGGCAGTATCCCTGTGCAATAAAATACCTATCAATAACCTCGTGGGAAAAGCCAAAATGGTAGAGTTGCCAGGACAGCATGCACCAGAAAGCCAGGGAATTCAGAGCAAAGAGAGGCTTTAGTCTTGCAGGATCAGTCCTAGAATGCTAAATCCAGGAGGTTATAATGGAGTTTCTCCCTATGTCCAGCTGGCTGATTATAGCTAACTACCTTTTCTTGTGAAAAAGAACAAAATTATTTTCTGTAGTGTGTCCATCTAAGAACATAAATGCTATTTCTTGCAATCCCTTCTCCCAGAACAACACCACAGCATATGTTCCCTGCTCCTGTAGCTGGGGGAAGGAATGTGCCTGGACCAAGCCACTCTGCATGAAAGGCCAGTATCTGATGTGCTGGCTCGTAAATGACACTGGAAGATTTTCTCTGGATTTACAGCCTCGTCAGTTCCGTGGGGGCTGTAGTTTTCCCTTTTACATTTCTTGGAGGTGTTGCATATGCTTTCAAACAGGAGATCTGATGTGGAAACAAAAGCCTTTCAGATCTCCCACAGAAGGTAGCTTTTTTCTCCCAAGCAAACACCCTGACCAGGTGGACTGCCTGCAGCTGGGATGCAGGAGCAAGAGTAAGTTGTTTAAAGGTCATAAAAACCCTTGGGCCTAGCTTTTATTTGTGGAAGAAAAACCCAGGTGGCAGATGCTTCTCTGCACTCCTCCTAACGTGCCAGTGAGAGTGAACCTGCCTGAGAGTTGTCCACAATACAGGTGATGAAGAAATCAGCAGGTCTGGCTGTGTAAAATATATCTTTATGTAGACATTGCTACAGAGTTCTTTACGAGGATGTCTTAGCACCTCGTAGACCTGCAGAAAGGGGGGTCAGTTCCTTGAATGTAGACATGTGGTCACTGTAAGCCTGTGGGGTGCCTCACTGGCCTCCAGCTGTCATCTCAGAAATACACAGGGTCTATAAACTTCTTATCATCACCTGGCAGGCATGTTGCATACCTGAGCTGTTCAAAACAGCACTAGAAGCCATCATCTAGGCACTCAAATCCTACCCAAAGGATCCTATCCTGGGTTTTTCTTCCTGTTTTAAGGATGGAGGAACCAAGGCGGAGTGTTATTCCAGACAATGGCTGCAAGAGTGTCTCCTTGTTCAGGGTGAAGCAGTATCTGGGAGGCCAAACCTTGCTTGGTGAAGATGCTGAGTGCTGCCAGCTCCAGTTGACCTTAGTGCCTGGTGTGAATGTTCTGGCCTTTGGAAAACAGCTGCTGAAGGGCACTATGGCACTAAGAGCTATTTATGGAATTTGGGATTAAACAGAAAGTCTGTATTAAAGACAAGACTAAGCTTGGGGTCTCAAGCAGAGCAGTTTACTGCCATAGCTGCAGTGATCCTCAGCTACAATGGCTCCTTGTGAAAGCCGAGAGACTTGCAGATGGTTCCAGAGATAATTAATACTCCCTGTTTTCCATTTACCTACTCCAAGTTGTAGAACTGACCAAAAGTTTCCCATGGGACACGGGACAAACCTTCTTCATACAGCACATGCATGCTCTTGCATATTACACTGAATTTCCCAGGACACGACTGTGCTTCCTTTAACCCCTATGAACGCATACACACTTAGACATACAACTCAGCAAGCACCATTTAACTGCTCTGTACCTTCAGCTCTTCCTAAGCCTAACATGATTTTAGTTCCCTGCTTGGGGCAAGCGGGCGAGGGATGTTGCAATGATCTATGCAGATTGAAGCCAATGGCCCTGGGAAACTGTCTCCGGTGTCTATAGCGAAGTGTAGAGTTTCTGGCATGTACATATGCAAGGCAGCAGCAACATAAACAAAAGCAGCTGAAGCGCATGGCATAGCATCTTCTGTCTTGACTGACACAATGACAGTTGCACCAGAACATTGATTGAGAAAATGAGGAATGATATGGCTGATCCGTATTGCCCCCGCTTTGCCGCCTGGGGCCTTGGGAGGAAATTGGTGGGAAGAGATCAGCACTAAAAAGCAGCAAGCACAGTTCCAGGCATAGAGAGTTCAAGGCTATCAGATCCCTGGTGGCCTGGGACTGCTGCTTCTAGAAGGGTCAATACCAAAAGGATTAACTTGCTGGCAAAAGGCCCAGTGAGTGTGGGGCTTCCTTCCAAAACCTCCCAGCCTGAAGGGCTTTATTCAGCCCTAACTCCAGATGCTACAAAACAAGAGGAACAGGAATTTCCCAAACATTGACTCTAGCAGGGCTGTGAGGCTGGAATAGAGAGGGGGAGGGTCATGCTTATCAGAAAAAACAGCCCAGTGCAGCAAGGTAGGACACTGCTGTGAAGCAGGGACACAGACAGGTGAACAAGAGCTACCTGGTACTTGTTCTGGGATCTGACTCAGAGATGCCAGCTTCCTTAATTTCCACTGCCCACAAGCCCAGAGGTTGCTTATGGCATGCTCAGCAGGTGGCCCTTCAGTCCAGTCTCCCCATTTCTTATCTCTGTCACCCTCTCATCCTCCTTCCCACCCCTTTGCCTGCCTCACACATTTATACTTGGTTGATTTCCATATTTTTTTATTTATGCTCCTCCAGCTCTTTACTTCTCCCTGCCTTCTCCCTCCTTTTCTCTCTTCATTGTCCTGCTCTGCCTCTGTTCTGCCTCCTTTTTCTGCCCTTCCCAGGGGCTCCACTCCATTGGAAGCATGTACTAGAAGAGTGGGTCCCACACTGCCCATTAGAGATCTGTAAGCACTAGCATTGCCCTTGGGCATATAGAAGCTGCACCTTTACAAGACACTGCCCAAGACATCCTGTGAAGTCCTTCCTGAGCAATGACCCTGCATTCAGGAAGGAGGGCTCAGAAATACCTGCCCTCTGTGTCTTCTGCTCTGTGGGAGTGTCTGTGTTCAGACACCAGACAGTTCCTTCAGCATCCCTGTGAGACCTTCAGACAATACTAGCTCCTCTCTCACATTTTCTAGAAAACATTTAATTTATAAGAGCTATAATGCTGTGGAGGTTAAAAAGTACATAAAGGTTTGTGGACTCTAAGGTCACATGATACAGGGAAGGATCTTCTGGGCTGAGTCCAGACTGTTATTACACAAATAATCCTCTTATTCTACAACTCTTTCATCCATATGCTGGCAGACTCTTCCAAAGCCTGCCTGCTTTAAAAGTTGAGGACTTTCTCTTAATTGCTGCCTCAGTCTAGTCTTTATCCATTCCTCCTTAACTTGTTCTTACATGATACAGTCTATGGTATAATGAATCTCTTCTCCTCTACTTACAGATAAAACTTTTAGCTTTTGGGGAGTATATGCAGATTTAGTAATGACAAACTTTTTGGTGTTTGTATGTCCGGTGGAGTTATTGGAGATGTCACAAGCAGGACTATCAGCTATGGCCCCATCATGCAATCTTCTGTGTCATACTTCACCTATTTCCACTTAAATGGGGTTATCTAGCTGGTGCCATCTAACTCTGGAAGGTTACACTTCATTTAGATGTATTGAGTAAATTCTCAGCTCCACTGATACTTCATCTTAGAACGGCAGGGGTAAAAGGGCACAGGATTGTTTATGTTAGTTTCAGGCTCAATCATAATGTAGGGTTTTGTCTGAGTGGAAGTGCAGAATTGGAGCAGCTGGCAGAATTCAGGAAAACTAAAGGATTCCCTTCAGATCAAAGGCAGACCCTTTCTTCTTCATTCCCACAACCGATGTTAAGGAACTCTGTTGTGTGCTTCAACAAAAAAAAAAAAAGTCATGGTTTCCTCCCCCACCTCTTCTCTTTTTTCACTGGATCTGATTGAAAATTTCTCATCAAAGCTTTTCTGGTGGACATTTGAGCTCTTGATGAAGAGAAAAAAGGTCTCAGTGCCCTTGGAAACATTCAATTTTTCACTGAGTAAACAAACCAAATTATTTTTAGATAAGAGCAGCAGAGTCAGGGGAGAAGAGCAGGAGGATATAGGGTCTCAGTGGAAAGGCAGTATGTTTTGTGTCAAAATGGAATATTTTTCAACAAGCTGTACGAGCTCATCAAATGTTCCTTAATTTTGACTTCTGAAAATCTCTAATGTCAACCCAAAAAAGTGTTGAAAAATAACAACTGGTGTCTGCTTGCCAGTCTATTGACTCTGCTGCTCTTAGTCATAAGACAGGCTTCTGAGTGGAGACTTGTGTCTGAAGATGAGAGATATGCTTTTACTTGTGTTCCAGAGTTAAAATTTTGTTTCAGGGAATCCCAGTTTGATCCCACTTCTTGACATAGTATGGAGTTTTGGGAAACTGTTGGATGACCATTTGCTCGTTACCTATCAGATTCAGTATTAGGAGAAAGCTCCCTTCTTTTCAAAAAACTCCCAGTCCGACAAGAAACCTTCCTGTTCTCAGAGACAGCTGACAGCAGAATATTGCACCCAGAAGCTGAGAACCCTTGTGGTGCATAAGCCTGCCTCTTCTTCAAGTGCCTGGGAATTATCTGGTGTCTGGATAATCTTCTTACTGAAATAAGGGGTCTTGAGCCCTTATAAACTGAGACAGAAGTGTCACCACAGCAGAAGCCAGTGATCTGCAGCTGAGCAGATCCAGCAGCAAGAAGACGCTTGAACCTGCCTGTGCAATCCTGGCATCCAGCAGCTGGCAGCACTCACAGTTGAACTCCCTGATACTGGAGGTGATACAGATATATTCATGCTAGAGACTGGAAGAATACAGTTAAATCGAAAGTTGGGTATTTTTATAAAAGCTACACGGAGGATATGAGGACCACCAAATCCCAGTGACTTGAATAAGAACTATAATTCAGCTTCCCACCCTGGATTCAGTTTGGTAGGGGCTGTGAAGAGAGGAATAACCTGGAGAACAAACTCAGGTGAAGTTTGTGTGGAAATGTAATGCATGTCTGATGCCAGGGCTTTGAGGCAGACAGGACTTCTGGAGGAGTTTCATCTTGATGTCAAGCTGCTCTTCTTTGCAAGAACCAGTGATGAATTTTGCACTGCTGAGTTATGCTGTCCTATGTGACTGTAGCTCTGTTTATTTTGAAATCTTGCTGTGGTGGAGGGAATTTACGAGCCAGCAATATTTCTACTTTATGGCACTTCCTTCATCCACATTCCTTCGTCTGGTCATTTACATGGGCCGGGCCCACGAGGAGAGGTCAGGGGGGCACCCGAGTGGTATCTAGAGTCTCAGAATGGAAACATGTTTTCTCACGCAAAAATAAATAAGGGGAAAATGTTTCCATTGCAGAAGAGGAACAAAGGCTGAGATCGCAGCAGAAACCAACCAGGGAACAGCAGGCTGCCCAGTCAAGGCAATTAACAGCATTTAACGGCAGGCATACACTGTACATAATGTGTCTATTCTAGTGACAACCTCTTTGGCTTTGGTCCATTTAAGTTTGGTTGCTTTAAATAGTCAGTAGCTGAAATGCAAAATACAGATAGAGTTGAATCTGAAGCTGAATGAACAACAAAGGAACTATCTGAGGTTGTTGCACATGTCTACCCTAGGCTGCATCTGAACATTGAATGGCTATTTGCCCTTGGATCACAGCTGAGGATTTTACATTTGAAGAGGCAATAGAAAAGTTCTCTATACTGCTTCCCCATCCTTGTCCTTCTCAGGTGTTGAATAAGCATGCCATCTGGGAATACTGTTCAGTTCATCCAGAGCTGCCTGAAATCTGTATCTCATCTAATTTCCTCATTTAAAAGTCTACAGCAAAATGAGGAGGAGAACTCATATATAATTTTAAATATATAACACCCCACCCCACCCCCCAAGAATCCCACAAAAAGATACAACCACTCAAGCCTGAGAGGTCTACAAGGTCAGCACAGTCTTACCCAAAAGAGCAATGTGACCAGCATCATAGCTGGGGTAGTTCTTCTGATTAGGCTCAAGTTTCCAGCTGGGCCAGCAAGGTGCCTCACAGTGGTGTAAGCCTACAGGAAGCTCTGTCACCATGCCGATTACCTTGCAGAAAGGACTGAGATCAGTCAATGTTATTTGGCTGTATACCTGCACTGCCTATCTGACCTTCAATTCAGAGGACTTCCCTCCTCCACGTGCATGCAACACACCACCTGCAGTGGAGAGTCTCAGTCACTTCAGTACCTTCCACATATTTTTTACAAGTCCTCTCAGTCTTGTTTCTGCCCTCCCACCCCAAGATGGCTGTATTTCTGCTTTAGATTAAACAAGCAATTCCCACATAGGCAGTTTGTTAAATGTCCTACAATGACAGACAATACTTAGAAAGGCACAAAGCATTGATTTATCTGAGGTTACTAGCCACAGCACATGGTTTAAATCAGATCCTGGTCCATGACAGTGATATGAGGGAGAACCCCACTTAATGGTAGTGAAGGGAGCACATCTCCCTTCCTTAATCACACACGGATTTCCAATTGAGTAGAAGCTGGGCTGCCTATTTGTCCTTCATTATACAAACCATAAACACACACTCGGATATGCAGAGCTCGTCCACTCTAATCATCTATCAAGAATTCCAGATTCCTTCTCTGCAATCCAAAGACCTTCTTTATTATCACATCTTTTCCTAAAAATTTATACAAAATAACATCTGTTCTCACCCTATTCTCACATTTTCCCAACTGAACTGAAAAGATCAGGTTCCCAAGGAAGCAGGTTTTGAGGCTCTGTATAGATGCAGGGATTTTAACATTCAGCAGGCTTGATTCTGTGATGTTCCCTTTTACTCTACTGTTAAAATAGCCCATGTTTCATCAGCTTCAGTGCAAACCCAACTAGATTAGTTTATGCCATCTCTGCGCAGCAGCTTGATGCTGCACTGAAAGACATGAAGACATGCTCATCTAAATCTGTTTCATAGCTGGATAGTTGTGAGATAATGTCTTCTCACTGAAAGAGGTTAAATGACAAATTGTTGGACAACAGTGTTACCTCAAATTGTCATGCCATTTTAACAGCTATGTCAAAATCTATGGGACATTTCTAAAGGTACAAAGCGGAATTAAGTGCCTGTTTCTCAGTGGCTCTCATGAGGAGTCGGACACCTCACAGATATTTGTGGCTTTGAAGAGAGAATCAAATACTGGACATTTAGGTCTTGCCTGAAATATCCTTGCAGAGCTTTTTTTTGGCAAAGCCAATTCTACCAGAAAGACTTAGAGAAAGCTTTTAAAATTCCATTTACCATCGGATGCAACTCAGACATGACATTTGTAATGTCATTAGAGCAGGACTGCTGACGTGAACAAGAGTGCTGGCAGCAACTTCCATGGGACCAGGATTGGGTCCAGTTTTCACATTTCCTAGGCATTCTTTGCTAAACGTTATTTTATATAAAGAAACATTTGTTTGGACTCCAGATGTTCAACTAACCCCTGTCATATTTTGTCTGCATCCCAGCTCTCCCATCTGTGATCTGAAGTATTACAAGGAAAAAAGTGGAAGGATTTATTTTGATCTCACTTCCATCTGTTTTATACTCCCCTGACTCCCTTCTTGATTTGTACCAGTGTTTGAGAACAGGGCTACAGTGTAGCGGGTGCAATTCTGCACTGCTCATACCAGTGTAAATTCAGAAGACAGGGCATTCACTCTGAACTGACCTTAGGCAATTATTTGCAGAGTTATTTTGGATAAACAGTTGTGATCCAGGAAATCAGCAAACCTTGTGTGGGCACTTGTTCAGGGAGAACATCTGCTATGAAACACTTCAATTGTTACCAGTGCTTAACAGATGGGCACTGCTGAGGCTAATGATTGTGAAATATGAACTTTACGATGTTTCTGGGCAACCCACAGCAAAGTTACTACAGCATGTCCAGTGCTGACATCTCTTTATTTACTCACAGTGCTCTGAAGGCAGCCCTGACCTGGAAACACTGGGGCTTTTGCATTGGTGACAGCTTTGGTTGCAGGATAGGAAAGTTATGAACACTTCCCTTAAGGGCTGTGATTACAATCAAACTTATAAGACAACCTGATTTAGGTTAGAATGGCCCCCAGTCATTGATGGCAAATGCTCCTTAAGAGGGTCAAAATAGCTGTGTATGCTGGGGGTGGGGGGTGGGGATCTTGCCCTCCACTTCCTAAGAAATGCTCCTCTACTCCAGTGCTTGCCTGCACCATAATTTTCCATGGCTGACACAGACAGAGGATGTCTGAGGGCAGAGAACCATTCTCACTGATTTGAAATCAGCCAAAAATTAGTGTCAGGGAGGTCTGTGTGGGCACCTAAGATGAATCTGGTGTTCTCAACACCTTCCATAGTTCAAGTATTAGTCTAACACTGCTTAGTGGTGAAGATGCTTCTGAAGGCAGTTAAAGACTCCTGGTTCCAGTATTTAATTCTGTAAGTACTTTGTGTTGTAGAAACCCAGCTGGAGGCAGGATCACCATCATAGGAAACAGGGAGACTTGAATTCCAAGTGGGTAAAAGGTATCCACGAACCATACAGGAAAGGCAAACCAAAAAAAAACACTGTCCAAGAAATTCAGAATGACAAATACCTTCTGCTTCCATGTTCACTCTAGCTGAGCAGGAATGGGCAGTAGATCCAAGGCAGTGGGGGGTTGTTTTTTATCCCTTTATGCTGCAAGAAAAAATTCTCGGAGCACTTTGTCGGAAAGAAATCGTTAACACAGGAAACAAGAATTAACAGAGACTGCAATAATCCTTGCTACAAATGAGATGGACCCAGTTTGCCTCCCAGATGCATCATTGAAAATCCACCAAGGGAAGCTTTTTGGACAAAAAGATTCTCCAGAGCCTTGTGCACAAACCATGTCACAAAGATTACAGGAAGTTGTCTGCAATGTAGTGTTAACATTTTTTACAGGAGACCTGAAAATTTCCATGCCTGGTCCAGAACAGAATCCCCTGATGCTCAGTTATCCTGTTCCTCCCCAGGCCTGGCTGCTGGACCAATCCTAACACAGCCAGCCGCCCAAGGTGATATCACTTGTTAAGTATGAAGTTTGGGATTGAAATGCCTTGTCCTTTCTCATTTTCCTTGCCAGCACTATCCCTCAGCTCTAGTCAGGGCCTCTTATTTGCCTGAGAACTAAATCTAACCAAAATAGTAATAAAGATACTTTGCATGCTCATCTGACACTAAGAGAGAAGAATTGATGGACAGATTATTGGCATGTGGAATGATCTCTCTTCAGACTTTCTGTAATGGTGTGGCTATTAAATGAAAAGATCATTAATAATACACCATTTAGCTTGTTTTTGAAGGGTGGAGGAAGGACTGAGAATATATGGATGAAAAGGCTGAGGGGAAGAAGCTGGAACTTCACACGCTCCTGGCAGCAGGCATGGAGACAAATCCAAGCTGTGCATGTAGCACACTTTGATGTATTTGTAAGGCCTTGCAATAGCACTGTCATTTCCAAACGTATTTACTGATGGTGGTACTCCAACCAGCTGGTGTGTCTGTGTTCCATGCTGAGAAAGATCCCTGGTCAGCAAACGATGATGATACTGGAACTGGAGCTGTGAGGAATCCTGATTGTTTTATAACTAGTGTCTCCTGGTGAAAATGTGAGGGTTTTTTAAATGTAAGGCTTTTTTTTAAATGTGAAGCTTTTAAATTTTGCGTTTATGACAGCAAAACCTGCTTCAGGTTTGCGAAATGTAATATTCTGCTTCTTTGTTTTCCTTGCACTAATAGAGGGGAGTGTGAGAGTTTAGATTCTTTGGGCTTATTTAAGCACAAAATGGCAATCTTCAGATTTCTCTTTTTGTCTCTTCTTTATCACAAGACAGACATGCCCTCAACTCTGAACTGAAACTGTGTATCAAAGAAAAGAGGTGTATAATAACAGCAAAGAGGGTACAGAGTTCAAACTTCCTTCCTCCCACCAAGTGAGGAATTAATTCTGGGAAAGCATCTCACACACCCTTGCAAATCTTCCAAACTGCTCCAAGTCTGCAATATTGGAATCAGAAATGCCGTACAAATGAGAGCTGAGCAGAGCATGGATTGTCAACACTGCATCACAATGCATTTGTCTCAGTATTTCTCTACTGCCCAACAGTGCTGAAGGAGACCTGGTGGTGACCCCCAGCTGTCTCTAGTAATGAAGGGGAGCCTTTGGTCTAACTGGAGACCCATGAGGGCACCATGAAGTTACCACTCCATAAAGGTACCCACTTCATGGCATAGCTCTTGATTTCTCTGGCTAATGGGTTGTCTTTGTGGACTCTTGCACAGTGTATAATGTTGTGCTAAGGAACAGAAGGATCTTGTAAAACCTTTTGGCACTGTTAAGCCCTGGGATGGGTAAAGGTGCTGGTTCTCACCTGAGATGCAACATTCTCTACCACATTCACACTCTCCACATCTTCCCTCGCACTCCGTCTGAACTGTCCTGATGCAACTGAAAGCTATGTATGTATCCAAGGGAATAGCCCTTACTCATATAGGTGATTCAAGAAGAAAAGTGCTGGCTACGCCTCTTTAGAGCATTGAGAAGGCTGTACTTGGTCAGGATCAGTCAGGTTACAACCCTGCTGGTGTTCTGCAGCAGACTGTGTCATTGTGCGCGTAACACAGTGGCCACTCTGGATTCACTCAGAAAACTCATACCCAGCTGGTGGAGAGCACTAAAGGGATTTGGTAATTATCTGCTAAAGCCTCGAGCTCTCAGCAGGTTCCATCTGCTATGGCAAGCCCTGCCATGTTCAAAAAAGGCCACTTTGCTTCCCATCGGTTTTGATGTTCTTTTTTTTACTTCAGCGCTCTTATCAGATATGGCAACCAGCGTCATTGCAGGTTGGAGGGGGAAAGCCCTACAGTGGGAATGGATGCTGCTTTCTTTAAAAATTGGTTCTATGAAGAACTCATGGGGAAAGGAAGTTTTGCCTTTGGCTCAAGATCTCCTGTGCCTGGACAAGTCATTTCAGCAGACAGAGTGCCCTGAAATAGAAATAATGGAAACAGTGACAGCGCCTTCGTCTAGCAGGCCGGACTGACGCTGCCGGAGCAGTGGGCTCTTCCCCTGCAGCATGAGAACACGGCCTGTCTCATGGGAAACTGTAGACCTGTAACCCTGACGTGCGAGTGCCCAGCCTTATGAAGGGGTTGTGGTGGGCTGACACAGCTTCACAGCTTCTCTCCTGACTGCTGCCCTTTCGTACCTCATTATTCATGTTTATTCTGAGATATATGTTTTGGCTGAGTGAGAGAATACTTTATTTCTTCACAACTTTTGCTTTCTAGTAATCAGTGACCAGAGTTCCTATTCCTCCTATAGGCCAAATTCAGAGACTGATGTACAAGACGGCGTAAGATGCTTTATTACCTATCTACAGCCCCAGATAGACAAATAAAACACTCTATATACCTAGAGCAAAACCAAGCAGCATTTCAATTGGAAAACTTGTCTCTGACTGGCATCTTTCTGCATGCTTCTCTTATTTTTACTTTTTACTTCTCTGGGCCACTCAGGTGATAAATTGCACCAGGCTACCAATGATACCATTCTTACCCTTAACTTCATAGATAATTCAGGTCAAATTCAGAGGCAATACAAAAGAGTCAAAGGGCAAGTAATAATGGAAGAGTCTGGAGCAACCATCTCCTGCATCAGGCACTGTCAGGAGCCTGGAGGAATGTGTGACACATACAAATCTGATCTTCCTCTATGACCTTCCTTTATCAATGTATCTTTGTAAAATTTCTCAATAGTCAAAGCAAGACAGTGCTTTCTCATACAAAGGCTTTGCAATAGTTATACACCTGCCATAAGCAATTGATGAAATATGAAATTATTCATAATGGAATAATCATTTGATATGCTGCCTTCAGCCATATAAACACAAAATATCCTGACAATAAGGCATACAGCCCTCTTCTCACAACCAATAGCATGGCTATAGCATTGCTGATTTTGCATTTACCCCAGAGACTTCCAGAATGGACCTGGATACTACCAAGCTAAGGTCTGTACTCACATACAGAATAGGCAGTTCCTAACCCTACAGGACTTTCAGGATTAAGTAAATTTTAATTTCTGTAGCTTTCTCATGCCACCTAGAAGAATCTCTACTGCTGAAGGTTAGTCAAATATTGTTTGGTTTGGTTTGGGTTTTTTTAAAATGGGCTGCATAGATTTGTGAACAGTAATATTGTTTGTAGTTGTGCAGGTAAGAGAGGGTTAAACAAGTTTTATGTTCAGAGCACCTAAAAGGGTCAATGGGTCATTTCCTTCACATGTAACCATTTGACCAGGTGCAACTGTGGAATTTTCCCTTCCTCAAAAGCCTCAAGGTATAGATTATTTCCCAGAGGTGCATAATTAGATTTAATGCCCCAATATTCTTTGGATATGGCAAAACTTTAAAATATTGAGCACGCAGTGGCTGGAGAGAGTGCAGAGATTTGTCTGACAAATACCACCATCAGCCCTAGCCTCACTTTTACATGAATCGTCATTTGAGATTAGAGAGGAAACAGAAAAAAAAAAGTCTCTGTCTGAATCCTACCAAATTGTGTGAGTTCAGCATTGATTTCCATGAGTTATTTCTGCACTACCCTTTTAAAGCAGCTGCTCCTTCCCTTGGCACTTTAGTGATTTGATGCCCAAGAGTATATGATAAAAATGCACCACCTTCCAGCGTTCTAGAACCCAGCTCTTCTGTAAGAAGTGGGTAATATCTTCAAAGGATGCTAATGAATCCCACTGTTTAGGAATAACCTGATGAAAAAACCTCATATGATACACATTCTTCTTTTGGTTCTTTAACATGGACACATTAGACCTGAAAGGTTTTCTGACTTTAAAAGAGATTTTTCTGTTTTGTTTCTATGTATGGAATGACTACACACCTCGCTGGAGCCCAAGGGAAAATTCCTCTTCAGGAGGTCCAGGATTGTACGCCATAGATACAAATTCTGGATAAGAATTCAAGACCATGCAAGCAGAGAGCACCTGCTCAGATGCTGAAAGACTCCAGAAGACACTGTAGGGCCTAATGCACACTTTTGCAAGTGCTACAGTCCTAGATCCTGAGTGGTACTGAGGTAACATGGGCAGTCAACATTTCCTAAACTCTGCTGAAAACAAGTAGAGTCAAAGCTCCAATGCAAGTTAACTGTTGGTGAATGAAAGACCTACATCCCACTTAGGCTGAAATTCAACCAGTCAAAATTTAGATATCTAAAAATGAGGCATGTTTTCCTAAGTTGCCTGTATCTGCATGGTGGCAGTTGATGGAGGCTGGCACTCTGCTAGAAAGTGATTTATTTCACTTGACTTGGGTTGCCTTTTGACCTTGTCAGTCTCCCTCTACATTGATTGAAGATTAAGACAACCAGATTGAGTAGGAGCTTGACTCTTACATGCCTGGTTAGATAAAAGGTATTTCTGTTCTACGACCTTTGCAAATGTTGTCCTTTTTCCATCTTAGAATGTCATGGATATTTCAAAACTGGTGGTATGGTACTAGAAGACACTGACCTTTAGAGTCATGCTGAAATTATGGTGAACTTAGGTTTTCACATATATGTATCTTTTGTGTTTGGTTTTGTTTGCTTTTTATTAGTAGTGGTTTAACTCAACACCTGAGAAACCCTGCATGAAAAGAAGGTCTTCATTAAAATTTCAACACCCTTGCTGCTTCAGTTTAGAGTCAGGAGAGCTCCCACTATGCATGTAATTGTTTTTCCATAGTAAAACACTCTTTGCTGAAGGATAATTAATATGACCCTTAAAATCCTAGCACTGAAATACAAAAAAAGTTAATAACTTCTCTAAGTATTTGTATGGGCCCCCGATTCCATCCTCTGGAGTCCCATCATGTTCTTCAGGGGTGGGCTAGTAAATTGTCTTCTTGGCCAAGTTCACCCACACACATCTCGTGTTCCAAGGAGTCTGATCCCCTAGGTCTGTGAAACGTAACCAGCTTCTCCCCTGCAAATATGCAATGAGAACATGATACCATTTTCCTTCTGATGTTAGATCACAGGCACAGGCAGTTGACTGGCCTCTGAATTGATGGAGAAGAGTCATCAGACACGCAGTCTTCATAGGCCAGAGATGATTAATCAATATGTAAATGTGTGTCTATATACACAGAACAGACTGTGACTGTTTCAGTTAAAAGCTGAAAAAATGCAAAGGCATAAAATGACAGCTTACCAGCATCCCCAGTTGAAACTGTTCATGAATGCAGGACTTTGCTTGTTTTTAGCAGTTTATCTCCTGATTAGTCCATTCATCAAAATCACTAAAAATATGATGGCCATTCTACCCACCAATTCACCAAGCAATGTCTCAATCCTGTCCACAAATTAAATGAGCTGGGCTGAGGGAACCCTGGAAACTCCTCAGCCTTCATCCTACTTATCCCTACTATGCCCTTGCTTGCTGAGGGGAAAGCTGGTGCAATGAATACAACATGCCCAAATTCTTACAGCTTCCCTCATCCTGTGCCATGTGTGTTGCACTACAGTCCCCTCAGCTACTCACAAGAATACAGCCACTTTCTAGCCCAGGAAGTTCTACCAGACACATGGTTCTATTAAGTTCTTGCTTATACAACCAGGCTAAGCCCCAAAATTCCTTTCTCCTGTACAGACCTCCCAGATGATTTTGGGAGTTAGAAATGAGTGCTGGGCACCAATTTTTCCTTAGATGCCCTTGGTCCACTCTGTCTTTACAATGTTTATGGCCTTTTCTCCTAATCAAAAGAGCTAAGGAGAGTTCAGTGGAATAAGGTAGCAAGCCTACTATTGAGGGAGAGAGCAGATGGTGTTAAATAATACCAGTTTTATCCAGGTTAAAGCATAGTGGGTTCTATAATGATATTTTCCAGCATCTGCCCAATCCAGGAGTAAATCCAAGTGAGATCTTTCTTCCTGTGCTAACACCCAGCAGAGCATCATGGCAGTATGACTGGGCTAACAAAACTCCCAGTGGTGGGAGCATTCTCAGGACATCTGCTGCCTCTTAGGATCTGCTGTGGAGGGTTTCAGGTAGTGGATAACTGATATATTCTGGTGTGCAAATTCTGTCTACAATGCTGAGGAATTTCTGAGCTACACATTAGTCCAAAAGACATGTTCAGCCAGGCTGCCTTAACTTTGGTCTCAACTGTAGCACAGTTTTCTCCAGCTCCTTCAGTAGGCTGGGGCTGAGGAGGCACAAACATGTTTTAAAGCCACCATCCCACAACCCTTCCCAGGGATGGGAGTTATGTGCTGTACCACCTGGATGTACATCACATAACATCACCCTGTCAGCCCAGGCCTAGACACAGGTCCCTAAAAGCATAGTTGTCTCTTTGCATGCAGTCTGTTCAAAGCTGTGGGAAGCAGGGGGTGATGTATGGCCACAAACAGCCCAGTATACCTGACCAATGTTTTCCTGTGAAGGATGGTCCTGGACTTCAATAAAAGCTATCAAGAAGTGGAGGAAGACGTACATATTAACTAGCAAAGCTAGTCATCTTGTAACCCTTTAGGGGTACCTTTTTTGGAGCTGCAGTATTGACATGTAGCAGCATTCTGTTGAGGTTGGAGCTGCTTAGCTTGCCAAATTGATCTAGGGAAGGTGTGGAGACACTTCAGTTATTTACAGATATTGAAACCCTGTGTGCAAGCACGATGGAGGACAAATTCACTGAAGTGCCAGAAGGATAGATAAGAAGGGACAGAGAAAGGAAATCAACAAAACAGCATGGCTGTCAGGAGGAATTTGCTGATATTACTCAGAGGAATAATCTCCTCCCTGCTTCAAATACACAAAACTAGACTAGAAAGAATTATTAAAAAAAATATACAGCAGAAAAAGCAAACTGGGCTCAGCTTCCAAGGGTGGAGTGAGAGAGATCCCAGGAAAACTTTGCTGTCTATAATCGAAAGGTTTCTCTGAAATTCAGGTTCTCCTGGAAGTGCTCATTCAAGTTTATGAAAAGTTGAATTAAATAATGTTTGTCTACTACTGCATAGTCTACCATAAATTCCATTCAGAATAAAATGAAAAGCTATTTCTGGAGACCTGTAAGACCTCATTAAATGAACAAAACCAAGTGAGACTTCTTGCCTGGATGTCTTTTTCCTGAGATTATCCAAAGGCTCTTTCTTGACAGAGATTCCCCAGATTATTATTATCATTGTTGTTTCCTGTAATAACAAAATTCCTCAAAAGTTAGTTTGAATGAATGCTGAATCTGTGCTTCACCAGCCAGGGAGCCCTTCCCCAAGATCACTGGAGGCTGTTTACCACTGGTTTATATTAGCCTGTCACAGACAGATTGACTGAATGCTCAACTGTGTCTGCCTCCCAAAGATCAATGGCTTCCTCCAGAAAGAAGTAGCCCGGGGGGGAAGGGGAATGACGGGACCAAACAGCTTCCTGGTCTCCCATGCAGTTTATGGGTCTGATACTCTTCTTGCTTATCTCAGGGCAACAAGAGGGTTCATCCCCATCCAGATAGAGTAGAGATATGCAAGATAGCGATGCTATCAGTGCAGAGGTCCTTGGTAGCTTAAAAATCACTTAGATCTATCTTTTTTTGGTTTCCTCAATGTTTTCTTATCAGAAGAACATAAGGTAAAATTAGACAAAGACAACAACAGTCTTGGCAGACTTCTTTATGCAGAAAATGATGGGTGAACTTTACAAAATGTAGACGTCATTTGGTCTGGATCAATAGCTAAACTTCACTTTTGTGCCATCTTATATAAGAGAGATACTGACAACCTGTAAAGAGTTCTAAGAAATGCTGCTAAGACAGTCAAGAGTCTAGAGCACATGAAATACAAAGAGAGGTTAAAGGAATTGGGTTTTTCCAACCTGGGAAAGAAAAAGCTAGAGAAGGGAGAAACTGATTGCATCTTCTACTTCCTGAAGTCTTGTAGTGAAGATGGAACAAGACTCTTGTTAGAAGTGCACAGTGAAAGGACAAGACACAATGGAAACAGGTTGAAACGAGGATAATTCCAAATGGAAGTATGGCAAACACTCATCACTGAAAGAGCAGTTAAGTATTGGAACAAGCTGACAAGAGATGACATGGAATATCCATCCCTGGAGATTTTCAGAACTTCCTTAGATGAGACCCTGAGCAACCTGATCTAATGTTGACTTAGGGCCTTCTTTGAGCATACAGACTGGATGAGCCTCAGAGGTGCCTTCTGATCTAAATTTGTCTGTGATTATATGTTTCAAGCATTTATAATGTTTGAACCTACTGACTCAGGCTGAAAATGCCATTGAAAACCATTGTATTTTGCTAGCACAGCTTCTGGCTCTAACCGGAATAACAGAGTTTGATTTGGATTCTAGAAACTAGCAAGCTTTATGTATGTATTGATTTGCCCATAGTTGTGTTCAACATGTGATGTGAGGTCAAGTACATTTATTGTAGCATTTTATTCTTCACTGCGTTCAGAACACCTGAAACAGCAGAAAATTATGATCCAAGCTCTCTGGCAAAAACCCTATGGGGACTTGAAGAATATTCAAATCCACTTAAGATTTTAGATTAAGTTCATAATGGATCTTATTTCTTGTTAGGAATTAATTTAAAACTGGGAGTAGCGGCCTTTTGCTTGGCCTCTCCTCACATACTGGCTTTAACCCTGTGTTCTTCCATTGAATCCAATAAGTTTGTTACTGATAGACATGAGGATAAGTGGGAGTAGCATTTGCAGACCTCTGTAAGAACAACAAGGAGAGTTCTGGCTGTTTCTTCATGCTGCTCCACCCTACTGATTCATCCCTGAGCATATAGCCTTATCACTCCCACTTTGGATAGCTGTATTACTCTTCCTCCAGAAAGAGAGGGCAGGAGATGCAAAGGAAGAAACAGTGGGAGAGTGATTAACTTTGGGACCCATTCCTAGCTCAAAGCCTGTCTTACGTATCCATCTGCGGTTAATTATGAAGTCACAGAAACTAGATTTGTCTTCATGACATTAAGGTAGATTGTTCTTATCACTTTTCCCCCCACCCACTTCTCTCATACCCACTGACTTCTCCAGTCCTTTATTCAGGAAATTCTTTTATACTCTCACTGGTGAGCCTAATAAATGCAGCAGGAAAGGAAACTGACTCAGATATAAGACTAGATACACTCCAGGACAGAAAGGAGCAAATTGCCTTGAACACAGCAGTAAAGTAGATCCATTGCTTTTAACTAAAACTGAACTCCTAATCATATTTCTGTAGATCAGATGCCAGTTTCAATTTCTTAGAGATACGAGTGTGGAAAACCAGGTTTTTTGCCTCCATGAGCTGCCCTACTTTAGCTGAAGATAGGATCTTTCTTCCTGTTCTCATCCAGGTACCAGGAAAAGGTTAGTGACATGCCTGAGGGATGACTGCCCCTCCCTATCACCTAAGTGATTCCTGCTCTGCACAGAGCACTAGCCTTTTGCTGCTGGAGCCTTCAAGGTGAAAAAGATCACTAAAAAGCAGAAGGTCATATACTTTGCTAGGTAAAACTGCTAGCAATAGTTTGAGCCATTATCTCTAAAAATCATGTTTGCACATGACCTCTGCAGAGCTGTATCTTTGGGTGGCCCTGCCAGATGAGGAGCCAGGCATTTAGGCAGCACAACTCAGAACCACTTGGACTGACCAGTAGAGCAATGCTGGATGACACCAGATGAGAATGCAGCCTCACAGTGTTTGACATCTGCCCCTCTGAAAGAAAATGATTTCTTGGCAGATATCCTACCTTCAATATTTAAAAAATGAAAATAGCCTTTATTGCTTTTTAATTGGGACAAAGAAGGGAGTATACTTTCTTTGGATCTTACTTCAAAAAGCAGATCATCAGTGTTGCTGAAAATAAAGAGCCTTGTTTGGGCCTCTTCTGATCTTTACTCGCTAAGCAAAATAAACTCAGATGGAAGCACCCCCTCCACTTTTGCTTTCAATGCAGATCATTTCCCTTGCAGGTTTATTTGAAAAATAAAAAACTGAAGCCTGGCATTTCCACTTGCCCATTCTTAGGAGATACACATATTAGCATCCCTCTACAATTAGTGCTTTTGTCCCCACACAGTTAAACACGGAAAGACAACAGTCAAGAGCCTTTGTCTGCAAGCTGTTTCTTTCTACATCATCTTGTGCTACAAGAAACTACCTTGAAAGACCACTACCTAAACACAGGATATCGTATATGAAAGCTCTCATATGAATCCTACCCCTTCTTTAACCCAGTGTTTCTCCTGTCTAAAAGGAGAAAATAAATTAACTGATGGGGACCCAAGATTATTTCCTTTTCCTGGCCTTCATATCTGTGTCACCTTTATTTAAGGCAAGTAGATTGAAGATAGGAAATATTATTTTGTAACAGTGATAGGGAGCTTTCAAATTTGTTCTTCCTTAGTTGTTTTCTTTAACTAGAAATAGAGCATTCAAGCTGAGAGGACCATTTCCTGTCCCTTTTCCTTCCCCTGAGCATGAAAAACTAGATCCTCCAGAGTATATTGAGCCACCTTCCAAATTAAACTCAGGACCAAGTGACTGAAAGTGTCCCAAAGGCACTACGCAATCTAGAGACTGAACAAGAATAACAGTAGCACATCTGATGATCAGAATGTTTGCTGTACTTCTGAAGAGCCATTTAACTGCTTGCTGTGCAGAACTGGTTCCCTACAGCATATGCTTTCTTCTTTTTGATGACAGGGCAACATGCTTTGAGAGTCACCTGGGTTCATCAGGTAAGGATGTGGGGGCCTTAAGGATAAATTTCAAGCTGATAGTCTACCACAAGATCAGAATACTGGGTCTCAGATACAGTCAGAAATGACCAGAAAGTGTATGCACATCAGGAAAAAGTTGAAAACACCTCTGTCACCTCCTGTTGCAGTGCAGCTGAGCTCTCAGTATAGATTTCTGTGTCAATATGTACTTCATTTTACCAGACACCAAGGACAAAGTATATCAGAGTGTGCTAATTAGTTTACCAGTCTAGTACAGGGCATGATGTTATTTAACATGTACACACAGGGTTTGGGAGTGTGTTACAGCCATTTAGAAAATGTTCCTTCATAGATTTTTTAAATGGTAAAATTTCAAAACTTGAAAATATTTGGCTGGAAACCATAACAGCTCTGTCATGGAGGCCTGTGGGACCTTCTGGGAGCTGTATTTCATGTGCTTCACACTCCCATTGTCCCCCAGGCACGATCCTAGGTTGGGCTAGATCTCCTGTGATGCATGATCTTCTCTCCTCTTGTTCTCTTCTCAAGCCTTGAGGGTGAAGCAAGAAGCAATAGGTTACATATATCTTGAGTTCAGTAAGGCTTATGACACTCTCCCAGGTGACATTTTCATAAACAGTGAGGGAAACACAGTCTAAATGAAGGTTCTCAAGACTCAATGCCAAAATGATAAAAAAGAAAATTTAGAGAACAGTTATCAATCGCTTAGACTCACCCTAGAAAGATATATTGAGAAGGATTACTCAGGGGTCTGTTCTGGCACTACTCTTTGTTTCTGTTAATGATTTTGGAAGGAGAACAGGGTTTACCCTTATAAAGCCTGAATATGATACCAAAGTAGTGAAATGGAGCAGAGGAAATAAAGTCTGGGCGTCATATTTAAGTTAAAGAAACCAACCAAACACCAAAACTGACCATTGGCAACAATATTAGAAAGAAAATTTGGAGATTGCCTGGTTGAAAATCTGTATCAACAAAGGCCAAATACTATGCTTAGGCAGAAATAAACAACTGCACAAGAATCAAGAGATGGTGAATGACCAAGAAAACAACAGGTCTGCAGAAAGTGTTCTGGGGACTGCAGTGGATAGAAATCTGAGAGACTGTCAACACTTCCACCCTGCTGTGAAAAAAGCCAACTTGAAATAAACAGAAGTGCCCTGCGAAAGATTTTGCAAGAAAGTCTTCCAGTCTGTTCGGGAATGGAAAGGTCTTAACTGGAATATGGACTGCAGTTTCAGTCACTGAACTAATGACACAGATCAGTTTAGGAGATTTCTCTAAAATCGGTGACAATAATGAGAGTACTGAAAAAATGCAAACCAAACAAAAAACCAACCCAAACAAAAAACCCAGCCATTACATGAGGAAAAGTATTTTAAAACTAGTATGTAATCTTTGGAATAAAAGCCTCAAGGCCACAAATTTTCAAAATAATAAAAGGAAAACAAGAAAACAAAAATTTCCAATAGCCATAAATAAAGTAGTACTAGAATATATGGCCTGAAGAACTTTGAAGCTTTCACTGTTGCAGATTTTTAGAAACAGATTGATAAAAACATGTGAGAAAGAGGATGTGTGCAATTAATCTTGCATTAGGACAGTGGGATAGGCTAGATGACCCATTCAATGAAGGTATCTTCTCCTATTATATCTACAAACTTGTGATTCTGTGTGTGCTGAGCACAGCACCTTGACCACAGAGTTGCATGGGGACATGAAGCAAGTAACTCCCATGAGACATTATGAGAGCATTTCAAAGTGGAGTTCTGTCTTTTAGCTAAGATGTTTTGGCTAAAATACTTCAGTTTTAAAGCATTCTAAGTTTTGAAAAATGTAACTGGAGATTGCTGCAGGAAGCAGACCATTTCCACCCCCCCACCCCCCACCCCCCCCGAAAGTTTCCAAAGTTTCCTTCTGTTTAAGTCCTAAATCCTACGTAGAAAAGTATTTTTGAGTCAAACTTTCAACCACCTCCTTGTATTGGATACAGCATGCTGGAAATGTCATGTGAATTGCTAATTCTATAGCCTTCACAGTTTAAATAGAAAGCAGAGAAAGGGGAAGATGATAGCTTTCACACTGGAGCGCATACATATTTGTGCAAGGTGATTACTTGTTCACAGCAATTCCAGAGGTCCAGACTTTGGGAGCAACCTAGGAAGGAACCAGGTGACACAGCAGGGAGAAACAGTATTGCAAGGTTTTGACTTCAGCATCCTCTTTCCTCAGTATGAGGTTGGGAGCAGGACTCACACCCCAGGAACTCCCTGAGGGTCAGGGCAGTTAAATGGACAGCTTCTCTAAGCTTCTTAGGGAATCTCACTCTGAACCGACCTAGCAAATAAAATCACATCTGCTGTGATTTCTGGCACCTAGTGGTCCCATCACTATTGCCCTGTTGCTCTCCTGTCCAGGCTTAGCACAGTGGCTCCATTGGCACTTGGCAGTGAATCATCACAAAACTTTGCTGTTTCAGCTATCTTTTTTATCTGGTCCAATCTACAAAGATCCTCAGCATTTGGAGCCTGATACTCAAATGGCAGTTGTACCGCTTTCTCCATCTCAGTGCTAATGTTGACCATCCTCTCTGCCCCTTGGATCCTCCTGCTTACACTGGAATCTACCCTGACAATTTACATCCCCCCCTCCCTGTCCCTTCATAGGTGGCGTTCAGGAGTGGGTGCAGTGCAAGAACTCACTTGCAAAAAAGAGCAAGGAGCTTTGGTCTCATTGTCTCCTTCTTTCCTTCACCCTCCCTGCACAGGCACTCCAAATCCCACTGTCTTCATGGTCAGGGATGGCATCTAACAACAGTCCTGTCCAATGGGTCAGGAAGGCAGCCAAGGCACTGCAGCACAGCAGTGCACACACCAGCTACCTATCCCAAAAGGGAAAGGTGGCAACCATAAAAACTCCTCAAACCTTGGAGGCTCAATGCTGCAGTGGCTTTTCTGCAAAACCAAAAACTTTGGCAGGCAGTGTCCTAGTGAAAACCCAAAAGATAAAGAAACAAAACCTCATAGATGTTTACGTTTTTCAGATGTGATTTTAATGGGCAGCAAGTACCTGATAGCCAAATCAGTAAATGCATTCAAGGTGTCAAACTCACAGCAAAACCCCTTGTGATGCAAGGAGTAAGCGTGTCTGAGGAGATAAGCCTGAGGTCTTCTGTCCATAGGAAGGAGACAACTAAGGTAGTCGCATGGTAAGTGGCCCATTTGTGCCTTCACCTAGCCCCTGGAGGGGCCAGTAAACCTAGGACCCCCCTTCCAGTTAACTTTCTATAAAGACTCCTGTTTTTTTCTGTGCCATCCCCACAAGACACTCTTCATAAGAATAACTCTCCTTTGCAACAAGATTGACTCCACAATACTTATTGCCAGAGCTCCCAAAGTGATCTTGAACTTGAAGTGTATCTGGGACAGGGTGAAGCTACAGGCGTTTGCTGCTTAAACCATTACACAAGGTGTTACTCTAATTACTCATGGAGCCCACAGTAGGAGAATAGCATCTCCCAGCCTAGTGCAAAACAGCCCCCTGATTCAGAGATCAAATTAGCAACTGGGTGTAGAGCAGAAGGGAAATAGGCTGGGGGGAGGAGGGAGGACAGCATGCTGGTGGGAAAGGAGCCCTGGCTTTTCCTGTCTGATCCTAGCACCTTGGCCTTGGCCATGCAGCCCTGCTGGTCCCAGAAAGCTTCTCTTTACCCCCTCCAGGCTTGAAGAGGCTTTTATTTTTAGAAAAATCAGTGCCACATGCAATTGTCTTAAGCAAAGGCAAAAAAACCTCAAAACAAACTTATGAGGTATATAAGCAGTGCAAATCCAGGGTTATTCCTTCACCAGTGGGGTTTGTTTGGTTTTACTGAGATTCGAGCCTTGGCCACTGGTTACAGGGAACACAATGGAATTTGAAGCCTAATTAACAAAAGAAATCCCTCCACCTGCCTTTAACTAGCACACATGTTTCCAATTGGGCTCACAGCCACAAGTGGCTAAAACTGTTCTAAACTACTCTATTCAAGAGCACGTGGCAGAAAAATAGCCTCCTGAGTCATAAGCCAGATACAGATGCTCAAGGGACCACAAGAATCAAAACAAGACCATGTTCAGAGACGTGGGTGAGGGGGAAAGGGAAGGGTAACTTTACTAAGAGAAGACCTTAACACTCAGCAGCCCAGTCAGCTGTAAATGACAGTCATTACCAGGCTTGCGGTAAGATGTTGGTGCCTCTGCTGGTGACCACCTCAGTATGGAGGAGTCAGGGGAACAGACTTTACGACCTCTTATCTCTTTACCATCTGCAATTAGGACTCTCATACAACCTACTACATGAAACCTGTGCACTCCAAAGCACTGCAGCTGTCTTGTCTGCACATAGCTAGGCATTTCAAAAGAAAACTTACAGTCAGTGTCCAGTAAACTAACAACAGAGCCAAGTCAGTAACATTTTCCTTCTCAAATGGAAAATGCATCTCTCACTTTTGAGAAAGACAAAAATCCACCAGCCATCTGCTTTTATCCTATGGTGTGGCATGCTCAATAGCACTGTATGTTGACTGCCCCAAGTCTAGCTCTTTAGGCAGACTTAGTGACAGATTGCAACAGGCCTGCTGATACTTACTGTGACCCTGAATCAAAGGATTCACAGGAGTCACTTTAGGGTTGGAGTTGCTCCACTTCTGTAGTTGAAATGCAAATGTAAGCAGCTAATTACAAACTCTTTTCATCCTAAACCAGAACCTTTTAAGCTCTGATAGTTACTAGCAGGCTGCTGCTTGCGTTTTTTCTTATTTAGGAATGGTAGCATCCCCCAAGACTCACAAAAAAATGCAAGGATAATTAACATAAAAGATTTGGGTCCTGCTGTGTAAAAAGCACCATCCAGCCAGCTCATCTGCACCCAGCCCTGCCCTGAAGTGCCCTCAGGGACTGCTGTCTCCTGGAGACAGAAAATCAGTGAAGCTGGAGAGAAAGTGATGCCCAGTGACACTCTGCCAGCTCAGGGCACACAGATCAAATCAGGCTTGATGCCAATGAAATGCCTTTGGTTTCGCCTTCGGGAATTTTCTAAGAAGTTACTGATGAACCAGAAACTTATCAGCTAGGGCTGGCTCTCTCTTTCTAGCAGTAACACAGACAACTGTGAGGCAAAAGCTCAGCCCCAGTATTCAAGGACTTCCTGAAGAATGGAGCAGCCACTTCCATTTCAGACACATCAGGGCCAGCTCTGAAGTTCACCCACAGCCTGCAGAGACGGAGAAGGAGGGTTGTGCTACACTGCAGGTGCAGAGTGCACATTCAAAAGCTACTATACAGCATGTATTCAGTCCAAGAAGAGACTAGGTAGCTCTGGTATGGGATACTTGTGCATATGTGCATGACACCAGACTGGTGGAGGTCTTTATGTTATTCACTATCAGCCAGAGTCACTGGTACAAGAGTTCAGTGCTGCCAAGTGTCATCTTGCATGGGGCAAGAGAGCCTGGTGGGCTGTCTCCACACTCCTTTGTCTGGGACAGCTGTTTGGTGTCAGTGTCCTTCAGGTGGTTGCTGAGGATCTCTAGGGCTGTGGAGAGGCTCTGGTTTGCAAGGTACAGTATTACTGTTCCACCAAAAAAATGCAATAGGCATCTGGGATTAAAGAGGAGAAAAGTGGGGTTAAGGGTCTTTGCTGAACAGGCCTCCTTAGCTGAACACCACTGGTGTGATCAAAGCCAGCTCTGCTAAGGACTTTCTCTTCCCAAGAGCACAGCCTGGGGCAGTAATGCCAGTCCTGTGCTGAAGATGCATATTAGGGAGGGCAGAGGTGCACAGTGGCACTGGGAAGAGTCTTGCCCCAATCATTCCATGATTACTTGAATTATTATCACTGAAACTTTTCTAGCTCTAATTTCTATTAAAAACATAAATACACTTTGCTAGCTTTAAAATTGCTGTAAGTCCACTGGATTTAAACCTTGTGATATATATTTCATATGAAAGCTATAGCCAAAAAAAATCAATTTAAAAGAAGCTGCAGCTTCTGATACCCAGTCACATACCTCTGAAAAGATGGAATTAGTTTACTGTAGAGATACACACTCCACACTGCCTCAAATCCTGTGAATGCACGGGTGGGGAGGCAGCCAACCCACTGAACAAATCTAGTGCAAAGAAAAGTACAGTGGAGCTTGGGATGGAGAAAGGGTGGGTTTTGCCTGTCCAAGTGCTTGAAAGTGACACTAGCTATGTGATCTGCCAATTCTGCCGGGGGCAAGTTTGGGATGTAGCCCAGCTTCTCAATAACCTAGTGCTGTGCCAAGGAATCTCACACATGCTGCGCTGCTAATCAACTGGCATGCTTGCTGCTGGCTGTTCAGTCCCTGCCCACACATTAAACTGATGACAGGAATGCCGAGACTGCACCTACCAAGGGATTAGAACCCCAGATTTCTCCCCACAAAGGCTTTCTGTGCCAGCAGGACAGTCCAAGGAGAGAGGGGCTGTTGAACCTTGTTTCCTGCTGTAAAAGGGAAATGTGCTACATGGCAGCGAGAAAGGGATGTTAGCAATGCATCCACCTTTAAAGTGCTGAACATGCTGCCTGGAGCTTGCCAGTGTCCTGGTTATTAGAACCTGTTTGGAAATCTAGAAGGAGAATGGAGTTGTCCTCTTCCACAGAGAGAAAAGGAGCCATCAGACAGGGAGAACAGGGCTGCTCTCCTGAAGTTCTCCTGGAAGAAATAAGGTTTCTGCCTTGGAAACATCAGTAGTTGTCCTTATAAAGATCAAAGCAAGTCACAAGGGTGTCTATGTTCTGATATCTTTCCCTCCTCCTTGCTGCCGTCCAAGATGACAGTAGATGATAACTGCCATTGAACATGGAGCATGGCTGACAGGACTTCCCGCAAGCACAGGCGGACAGGATGACAGCAAGCCAGGGCAAAGAGCTGACAGTACAAGATTAGCTAGATATGTGAATTTGTGCATGCAGGCCTGGAGTGGTTCTAGGTCCCTGTCCTGGTTTCAGCTGTGATAGAGCTCTCTTGGAGACTTTGTGACTCGGTCATAGATGCAGCTGGGAATACACCTCCCTCATAGCAGAAGGAAGCTGGCTTGAAAAGAAAGGTTTCCTCAGAAGAGAGTGATGATAGATCTCTGAAAAGGCTGAAACTTAGGCAAGAAGTCTAGGATCTGGGAAAAGGGGATTGGATGACAGATGACTTGGAATGGGATGCTTGAGAAAATAATAAGGTGCAGAAAGATAAAGGAAAGAACAGGCATGAAGGCAAGGAGGGAAGACAGAGAGAAAGGACATGGGGAACTCAGATGGAGGAATTCAGCATAGGGAGATACATTGGCATCAACCAGGAGGTCATGTAGTGCTTGTGGAGACTATGTGGAAGAACACACATAGCATGGAGGAGCAGCCCTGCTAGTAATATGACAACAATGCCTTGATGGCCAAATGCAGAAGTCTCTCTAGAAAAAAACACCCACAAAACACACACACCCCTGGGTCAAGCTATCCACCAGTGGAAATGTACCTGTGTATGAGCCATAAATAAAGGAAGATGCTTTGCTAGATTGTTTTTAATGTCATAATATCTGTTCTTAAGTGAGATAAGCTATTGTGAAAAGTTTAGGGTTTCCCAGACAAGCATATAGCATCAGCTCTGTGGGCACAAAATACTTTTTACTGGGACTTTTTCAGAATTTATCAGTCTGTTCAGTTACTAGTTTCTGAACAGGAGTTCACTCAAAAAAAACACCAAAACCAAACAAAACCCCCCCCATCCAAGCAAAAAAAGAACATACACACATCTCCATTAAACACCAGTAAGTCTGTTTTGTTTTAAAAAGTGACAAACAATCTGGATCATTGTCCTTGTTTCAAATTACATCAAGAAAAAAAAAAAAAAGCTTTTAAAACCTCTATGCTATTACCATTAATTGAAATCTTCTATACAGACTGCAGTGTGCATGGCGGAAGATCTCAAGCAAAATATTTTATCAACTTTTGCTGTTTTGAAAGCTACAGAGATGGAAGTGTTGCCCAAAGTACTCAATCTAAACAGAACTGAGTTTTGCTTCACATATAAATCATGTTAAGACACAAGCCCACGTCTGGCTAGAAGGAGAAACAAATGACACTTAGAAGAAGGGTATGGCTTTGAAAACTTTAGACTGGAATTTTCAGTTACGCTGGGGATTCAGATGCACCATCCCATTAATTTTAACGACTATCTAAATTACCTAGTAGACTTTGAATAACCTCAAAGTTAAATTCTTGTTATTTTTGGATATTTCCTTTACTTGACCCAGGTTTGTCCTTTCACAGTGAAAAGAAAGAGGTGAAAAGTGTTCTGTGCTTTCTGCTCAGAAAGAGCTCTTCAGAGACTTCACTACCTAAGTTTGTGGTGGTCATTGTCACTGCTGCCTTCTCTCCCAAACACTCATCTCAAGCCCCCTGAACGCTATTTGTTTGCCATGTTGCTGACAGAGATTGTACAGATCGCTTGGGAGGGGACAGTAAATCATAACTATATGACGGGCTGCTTCTGACAGTAGGTCCCTCTTGTCCTGTTTCTGAAACCTTTTGGACTTTGTTTTATGGGTTTTTGTGGTCTGAAATATTCTATAAATCTCTTTGAACCTTTCAGAGCCTCCCTTTGTATCTCACTCACACAGTTCTGCAATTACCTATTGGACTGAGAAGGTCCAGAGCTGACAACTTGCTTCTAGCCTGGCTACAGTTACTGTATCATTTCACTAGCCAGCTCCTCATTAATTTTTCATATTAAATTTTTATGAAGAAAAAAATATTTGAGCAGCCATAGAAGATACATAAAGAGCAGACACATAAAACCTCAAGCTCAACACCTTTCCATCTGCAAAAACATGCCCATACTTCTGGCTATTTAAAGAGTTCTTCCTCAAAGAAATGTAAACACATAAAACCATGAGAGCCCTGTGAGGCAAAGTGGTTTACCCCACAGAGGGCAGGGACTGAGGCTTTCGACATTTTCACTGTAATTCACGCTCTTTGTGCTCCAGTTTTCTCCTTCGTGATATAGAAATAACAATAGGGTTCATGTTCTTTGGTAAAAAACATGTCTGATGGATTCATTTTTCCACCAAGGGCAGAAAATGTATTTTGTGTGAAAATGGGGGGGTTGCAAACTGAAGGGTGTGTTGCTTCCAACAGTTCTCTAGGTAAAGTTAGAAATTAATAAAGTACTTTCCCTGCTCTGTGGCTGACACCCAGAGGTGTTACACACATTAGGGTTTAATGCTAACACAAACACATCACCACAAGCTCCTGGCTCTACATTTTGCAACAAGTTCATCCCATAAGCTTACTGACATGCAAATAAGATGTACAGCAGGGTCCAAGGCAGCTGAAATGGCTAAATTACCACAATGATGGAAGCCTACCAGAGAGCAGGAAGCCACCACAAACAGGGATGAATAGCAAGGAAACAATATGGGGAGGGGAGAAGACAGTGGCAAGTGCAGTAGTGGGAGGACCATAAGAAGGATCAGAACATTGGCAAAACTAGGAATGAAGAAGGTCAGACCCAGGATCCTCTAGTAATTAGACAGGATGTGGAAAGGAGAGGCAGTGAAGAGGTTAGAAAAGCGTACATATGTTTTATAGCTGGTGATGACTGGCTAAGAAGGGGTATTGCTCTGAGTATGATTCATTTGCTTGATTTCATGACGGTCTGGAAAGGTTCACAAGGAAGAGGAGCTGCTGAGAGCCCCATGTGTTAGCGATGCTGCCAAAATCTTTCTCAGACTGGAGTGGTGTATTCTCCCCTGCTCTGGGGGCAGGTCCAATTACTCAGTTGGTCTTCACACTCTGCTGAGGCCACCCTGCAATGAGTCACCTGCTGCCTGCTGCTTCTCCTCTGGGTCAGCAGCGTGCTCTCTCCAGGTGCCTCCCCAATCAGTGCTCACCTCCCACACTCCAGTGCATAGTGATCATCTCCTACTTGGATTCATATATTCAGTACGTGAAGGGGAATAGTAAATATGCCCGCACTCCCACCGTCACACCCATCCACTATTTTTTCCCCACAACACCACTGTGCGTAATCACTTCATCCCATCTGGCAGATAAGACCAGCGAGTGGCAGCTTATGTGGTGGCAGCAAGGGATGCCATCCAGCCACACAAACTAAACTCTATGGCACATTTGTGATGGCTTGCAGAGGTCAGTAGTGCAGCTCAAAGTCCTGAATCAGTGAGATACTCTCACGCTGATACAAGAAGGAAAGATGTGTGGCTGTTGAGGCTGGTAACACTGTGTCCCAGCCACAGGTAGGGAAAGAGATGAGAGACCCTGATATAAGAAAGGTTTGTTTAGGGCTTCAAATACACAGCTGTTAAGACAACCAGCCTCAGCTCTACTCTTGAAGACGACCCTCTTGGTATTGGTTCACATCTGTAAGAGGTCAATTAGCAATGCTTCCACTCACTACTTCTGTTTAGACACCAGGGCAAGGATACGACTGTGCATGAGATATCATCTATCACTGTGCTAACTCCAGACATGCTGATCACAGGCCTGTCCTGGGCAGAGAAGCCAGCTGCACTCCTGGAAGCAGGGTAGGCCTGCTAGCACAGTCGTGCACTCCAGCCAACGACCCTTGATGCTTCACAGACCTAACAACCCGGAATACAGGGACACACCAGCACAATTCTAGCACAGGCTCATCCACAGATAACGATGTCCCACACTGCATTGCCCAGCCCCTGCAGACCAGTCTCTCCTGACTTCCCACACTCAAGACAATAAGGCTTGCTGCAAAAATGAGGAAAAAAAAAGCTAAGGATGAATCACTGTATTAACAATGCCACTCAAATAGCAAAATCATAATCAATATGCTAAAAGTAAAATTGAAAGTTACCCTCAGTTCCACCTAAGGAGCACTGGAGAAGTAACGTTATCAATACTTGCATATACATTTCAGAATCATCTCTGTAAGCTAATTTAATTACACTACTTACTCCTTAACAGTTATTTTAATCATCTTTGAAATAGATGAAACATATGGTTTATTCACATCCTTGAAAGACATATGTAACGTCAGAGCAATTTGAAAAAGTCTTATCCAACTTCGTAATATTGAGAAATACCTTAATAACATTTTTTATATTTTTTTCTTCTGTATTAATGACATAAGGAAATGCATGGACATAAAAATCATAAGAATGAGAATAAGAGTCCCATGAATTTAAAAATCCAAGGTAACTGTAAAGCAATGACTCTGAGGAGTGGCAAGGGGCTTCCAGGTCTAAAGAACCAAAACTGACTGGTTGTAAAGTGCTTTCAATTGAAAATGGGCAAAAACTTGGAAGACAAGGAAATGGATTTTGTTCCTGAGTAAATACAGTTAGAACACTAATTCACAGTGGCTTCTATGTCCTTCCTTATAAAGGGTTTAATTTTTGAATCATTCTAAAACAAAATAATACCCTACTTTAAACCTTTAAAGCTCCATGGAAATGGTATTTCTTGTTTCAGTTAAGACTACCATGCACCTGGGTTTCCCTGGAAATTAACTGTTTTTCCTGCCAGATGCTTTATCAGGGTGAACATTGCCCAGGCTGTGCAGACATCTGATACACTGATAGGTCAAATACTTCCATGGAAGTGCAGTAACTCTTACAGGGCTACCTATACAGCCAGAAGTCCTCTACAAGTGTGTGGATCAACTCAGTAGCAACTCCACTGCACACATGTGCAACTCTTTAGCTCAAGAGAAGAAATTAAATCCCTGAATTCTGTTTAAAATCAATAAAATACAGAGTGTGCAAACACTATATATGAATTCATAGTTCTCTGACACACTTAAAATATCACCTCTGAAAGTGGACACTAAAAAACCAACCAAAACCCAACCCATGGTTATACAGCAAGTTTTTAGATGCAGTATTTCCCAAACCAAAGGTTTCCATCTCCCCATGCAGTAAATAATCCAAAACTGTCACCCCTGCTTCTTAAGTCTACTTATTTTAGAAGTTTTAAATATACAAAAAAATCACTATGCAAAGTGAATTAGTGATGCCACTTTAGCTAAGGGTTGTGAGGTTATAGATAAAAAAGTACTGGCTTCTACAGATTGATTTTTCTGATACTCGCTAGATCATAAGAATGTTGCATTTAGTCCAGCAGTGGCACTGGAGAAGCTTGAGCTCTCAGAGAAGTAAACTTCCAGACAGCCATTTGTGAGCAGAGTTGAGAGCCATGGCTAATGATACACCAACCACTTGTGGCAGACAGCATCAACATTTTGGCTATTAAAACAGCTGAAGAAATAGCACATGCCTCTGGCAGGGGGGCTTGATGGAGGCTAGTCGCCACCAGGATGAAACCAATCACCTTGAGGATCTTAACATAAAGCTTGCTATGCAGTTTCCACTTTGCACTGACACTTCTGGAGAGACCCAGCTCCCCTGCTGAGATAATACCCTTCTCTTAAAAGAATGCTGGATCTCAGCTCTGAGAGCACTCTGGTGGCTGGTGAGATGGAGAAGTTGCAAGCACTGCTCTACTGTAGCAATCTCTCTTCATGGTACATATTCTAGATGTTACCCTGAAATGAAAACAGCTGAGAAAGCTCCCTTTTCACACAACAGTGTAAAGCTTTTGCTGCTAATCAGTTTTTCTTAAATAGAATTATGTTGTTTGAAAATCTCCTGAATTTGAGAGTCAGAAAGTCACAGCTTTCCTTGCCAGAGGAGTCATTTAGAGGAAGTGCCCAAACAGCTCCTATGCTCTCCAGGGGCAGTTGTATTATCTGAATAAAAGAGTAGCATGACACCTATGAATCCCCTGTGACCATAAGCATCTTCTATTTCTTTTGAAAACTCTGTCTTCTAAAAGATAGATCCACAGATGTTCAGATCCTAAACAGGGTGTGCTGCAAGTTCACACTTGCAAGTATGGTGAAGGCAGCAACAGGATGATCACTTCTTAGTCTCAGTTTCTCCCACTCTGGCTGGCAAAAGGGAACAAAAGTTCTTTCCATGGCAGTGGTCCCAAGTACCAACAGTAGTTTGCAGTTGTTCAAGGGTCATTTGTCCTTGTGTCCAATTTCCAGCACCACCCTCTCCCTGCAGTTCTACCCTAGTAACAGTTCTTTGTTCTGCACCATATCCACAGCTGTAAACCAGGTGTAAACCAGGGAAATTCAGGTCCTACATTTCTCAGGCTCCAGGACCCACCAACCCAGGGATACTTCAGCATTTAATGATCTGCCCTCTCCTTTGACTCCTGTCAAAGGAGAAGTCAAAGTCTCCAGACAGGACAGTTTTGACTAGAGCAAATACATTCTACATATGTTTCTGATTAGGATCCACCCATTGTCCCAGTATATTCCCTGCATTGCTTTATGCCGTGTTACACGGGGTCAGCTTCTAGATCTATATGTAACATAATATAATTATCAATGACAGGGTGCAAAGCCCCAGAGCAACACAGAAAGGGAGGCCCATGCTGCTCAGATCAGATGTCCATGGACAGATGTTCACTTGTCACCTAGGTGACATGCAAATAACAGGTCAAATTTCTGCCTGTTGGAAAGTTTTGACTTTATCTTGCCAAACCATTGTTCTTCCTTTAATAGCCAGCACAGCCAGAGGGCCAGGATGCCCACAAGGCATTTCCAAGAGACACATCCCTGTTACCATCACTCTGATGTTCAGAGCCAGCTGGTGAGCCAAGGAACACTTAAGACCTGAAGGTGCTCTGGGATATGGCAGCTGTTAAAAAAGTATTTGTTGCTACCAGCAAGCCACAAGGGGTTGAGCTGCATGGGTCTGTGCTAATGCTGATGTTTATGTTGGAGAAGCTCTGGGCTTTCTAGTTTCCTGCAGATATGCAGAGAGTTAAGGCTCATAGACTCCTTGTGGGAGAGGGAAGTGGCCACAGAATCCTCATCCTCCAGATAAAGCTGGGACCCCTCTCCCACCAAAACCATGGGCAGTTCAGCATCCAAAAGCCTTCAGAGATGTAGGGGTGCAACCTTTTCTGCCACACACTGAGTACCATCTATCCCTGCTGTCTGCCTTGGCAGAAGTGTCTGAACTTGTTTTATTAGGTTGTTTTTTCCCTTTTCATTTTGCAGTGTGTTGTCAGAGGTCTGCTGGAAGAGGCTGACCCACATGCAAGGGTCAAACTTTACCTAAGCTTTCACGTGCTGAATTCATCCTAAAAAGGGAGTATTGTGGAAGTGTGTTCTAACTGAAAGCACATTGATGTTAGCTGAAAGCAATCCAGGACAGCCTTTAGTACCACTTTAAGCTGTACCAGCTATATGTTGCCTGAAAGTAACTGTTTATTACATGACCTGTAACATAGATGCACCTACCTTCTCAATTTATATCTCACAGATGAGCACCAAACAATGCAGGTGCTCCAGAAAGGAGAGAGATGCACCTGTCTTTGCAGCCTCCTGCCCCACCCTGTACATCATCTGTGCTACATCCACTAACTAGACACACCAAAGCCAGAAACCACAGACAATCTGTGGAAATGGAAGCCCTAAAAAATGAAGTGAACCCATCCCAGAGCATGAAGGGGCCAAGGCCAGCCTGCAGAATGACTTCAAAAGAGTTATTCAGGGGGAGGATTAACATAAGGGACCGAAGCAGGTGATCTGACTCCCAACTGGGCTACAGGGCTAGCCAATCCCACTCTCCAGCAAGGGGTATCTTTGCAGCAGGAAAGTTTTCCCTTTCTTTCCGTGCTCTGGTGCTCAGCTCCTCCTGCATTTTGCAGGTGCACTCAGCTGAGACTTGACCCAGAGCCTTGCATTCAGAGCACATAAAAGCTTATGCCTCCCCCTGTGCCCATGTGTCACAACAGTGTCAGCCCACGTCACCAATAAGAAGTGAATTACAACAGGGCTATGGCACAGCCCCCCGGCACAGTTCTGGCCTGCCAGCCACTGAAAAGGAGGCTTAAAGACATGACTGAATGAGGCACTTCTACAGGAAAGCAAAGATTCAGTACAGGCTTCAATGCATAGCTTAGCATTTGCAGTATTTTGCTGGCAAAACAGAGTTCTTCACAGAGTGCATTTGACTTGCTCAGAACACAGCCATTTCTCTAACCTTCTCCAGGCTGAAAGGCTTCTTCTAGTCTTACACAAGCATGACCAGAATCGTAGTTTGGCCTGTAGTCTTTTCCCCCCAGGACCCCCTGAGCTGCCTGCCATACATCAGATGGTAATACCCAGGGAATTTGGATCTCCTGTAACCTACCACCTGGTAGCTGTTGAAATGATCCCATTTCTTTTATTTACTACTTGTTTGGGGTTTTTTTTATTCAGTCATCTAGTCAGATTAGGTGTCGCGGAGAATTTCTTAGCAGTCAAAAAAATGCTGCTAAAAATGCTGAAATGCTCTTGGCTGTGCCCTATCAAACTAAATCCAAACCTCATCAGTTTTCAACAAGTCTGTGAGAACACATTCAATTGATATGTAATCAAACAGACAAGGACATTTTGCTGGAGCCAGTCAGTTTTGCTGAGGGTAAAATCACACCCAGCTCTAACCCACAGCCATACTCTCCAGCCAGCATGGCTATTCTGGAGTCATACAACCAAGTGAACATACATAAATGCATTATCTCCTGTTAGGCTGTTCAGTAAGGGTCTTTTTATAAATCCTGGTTACACATCAGCCACCCTCCGGAAAGGACATGTGCTGAATGTAAGTAGTCTAAGAGCAACTTTAGTTTGGGACTTAGACACTTTGAGGGAGGTTTTGCTTTTGTAAAGGAAAAGGTGACTGAACTGGTAAACTGGAATGCAGTAATTTTAACTTGTTAAATGCTTACCAGGGAAGTTAGGCTTCTTACAGGGTATAACACAAATCCCTAAAACATGAAATGTGTTACACATCTCCTTGCCTACATGGACTTTACCTGAACATAGCCACCATCTTTTGCATAATATGAAGCATGGACCCATTTTTCTCAGAGTAGGTACATAGTCTACATGCAGATCCTTAGGTAAGAGAAGAGGGGCTACACATACCACATAACAGAGAATAGGGGAGGCAAACAGGGCAGAGCATGGTGCTGGGGAGTCAGGGTGGGAAAGACATTGCTATCAGAGATGGGATTAGGACATGCCTGCTACACTGCATGAGGCAGCATGCTTGTGAACAGTGTGTGTCCAAGCCAATGCCTGCCCTTCTGTGAATGCTCCACAGCACCTTCTCCCCACCTGGCTCCATCCCCCAAACACATAGGCCAAGCAGGACAATTTGGATCAGAGCAACCCAGTACATGGCAAGGCACAGGGACCCAGCCTGTCAGCAGGGGCCCACCAGCCCCTCACCACTGAAGAGCATCAAGATCCTACTTTTCACCATCTCCATACAACCCACAACAACAGACACTACACAAATTCAAAGCCTCTTTCAGAAGGATGTACCTTGCCAAGAAGCATTCATGAGTCCCCAGACTGAGCAGAATAAGCAGATCCCAGAAGGAAGGACCTCCAGATGCAAGCAAGCAGACCAAAAGGGCACATACATCTACATGTGCTTGGAGCTGTAGGTCAGGGACAAGCCCTCCCCACAGAACCGCAGGGGAAGGCCTTGTGCCCCTTCTAGCCATGTGTGTGGGCCACGACAGAACAAGGAAACACCAACACCACCCACCCCCAACCACACAACAGCCTGAACAGCCATCCATGTGCTGAAGGGCAATTAAATTCCTCATTAGCTGTAATTAGCAGACACCTGACACCTCTTAACAGAAGCACAAGCAGAGGGGGCCTCTGCCTGGTAGGAGAGGGCTAGTGGGAAGCCAGTTTTTGTGGTTTGTTTTATCAACCCCCATTTCTCCAAGTTTACTATGACTGCACTGGGGTCTCACCAGGGGCAGCGCCTGTTAGTATGAGCCTGATCCCCCCCACCACCGGAGTCAGCCAGGGACCCCTGCTGATTTCAGCAGGCTGTGGATCAGATCTTCCCTGAACAGGCTGGAAGTAACAGCCCAGGGCCTTGGGCTGAGCTGCAGCCATCAGCACCAGCTGCTCTGGGCGCTGGGGACTGCACACCATGAACCGAATCAAGAGCAGCTCCTGTTAACTATCTCACCCCTCCTGCGTGGTGTTTCTGCCCTCTGCAAATGTACAAAACAAGGTCTACAAAGGTCTTCTTCCCTGGGTGAGATCTCTTGCCAGCCCTCTCACCCAGACGAAATCTTCATGCAGCAGGAGATTCACCTCATACCCCCACGGTGGATAAAAGGCTAAACCTGGGCAGGGAGACCTGCCGACACTCTTCTTGTAGTCAGACATGTTGCACTACTGGTCCTCAGCAAATCGAGTGTGTCAGGCAACATCATTCCAGCTTCACAGCCAGAAGGAAGGGGGTCCCTAAGTGGGCCACCGGCCTTTTGGTGTAATTTGGTTGCTTCAGCACATGTGGGTGGCAACTGCTTTGTCTCCACAAGGCTGTTAATATGTGTGGTTTAGAGGACCCTGATTATTTTCAGGGCAGAATTATTCTGGGCATGAAGGAAGCCAAGAGGCAGGGAACGATCAAAGAGAAGAGAGGAAAAACTTGCAAGTGCACACTCTTGTTCTTCCTTCATTTTGAGTTGGTTTTAAATTGGGCTTTGCTAAGTGGGTGCAAGGCTATGCTATTCAATCATCAGCCAGCATTCACTGTTTCTGCCTGTGATTTCCATGCTCTCACCAGGCTGCTGTGACTGCCCCACTGAGAAGCAAGTGGGAGCAGGTCACAGGGTGGACAGGTACATTAGGTGGCTGTACTAGAACTGCTTGGACAATGTTGAACAGTCAGGAAGACAAATGTTCACTCTGCTTTTTGCAGGGGAGAGGCTTTGAATCCTCTTAGAAGCCTGTCCCATCAGTCACCAACCTGTTTACTTTATCTCCACAACCTCTGACTAGTTCTTAAGCACCTGGCCTTCACTTTGCAGCACATGAGCTTCCCACAAGCCTTAATGCATTTATCTTCACAGATAAATATGAGAGAAGAGCTACAAACTCCTTTGGACAGAGCAGATCTTTTGATGCAGGTCTCTTAAATACTAGGCTAGCCATTAAATCCTTCCAGTATTCAGTGGTCTCCAACTGGTTTTATAGGTCATTCATTATTTATAGTATGTGTCTCACTGTATGGTATTTCATTAACTCTGGAGGAGGATAGCAAACACAAAGAGTCAGGAATCTATGTGTCCTCCTTTGCCTTAGAGACACTGTGAGACTTCAGACTCTTTGGAGCTAATCCCATGCTCTTTTAACTCATTTACAGAGTTACTCTTTGTAAGAGGGGAAGGGATCAGTCAATGTGATGTACAGGTCCTGTATTTTCTCTTTGTTACTGTCAAATTTAGCCTACAAGCCGAATGTAGAGGAAAGTTTATAGAAGGCAATGTACCATAAAAAAATAATAATGCCATTATTTCTAGTTCATATTTAATCTGCAGCTGTGGTTCTTGCCATGACTCCACAAGAGTAAAAAGCCCTTCAAAACTTGGTGAGTCCTTCCCATGAAGGCACCTACCAGTCTGAGCAAGGCTCTTCTTTTTTCTTGGTGCTCTAAGTATCCTGAGCACTCAAATTCCCATACTGCAAAGCAATCACAAAATCTCAAATAATTTTTTGGAGTATGTGGCTTTCCACTGCATCCTCTCTAATTTTTCAGTTTCTTTAAAAGTAAGCTCCATCTTAAAATGCCCACAACAAAGGTTTGGAAGGGGAGGCAATATCTTTTATTAGACTAAATGACATAGCTGGAAAAACTAGATGAGTCTTTGGTCAGTGAAGACTTTTGCCCAATGAAAGATACTATTTTTCTCCAGCACCCCTGCCTTGCTTATAGCCTTAAGCCACCTCATCTTCAGCAATTCCAGTACCACAAAAAAAAAGCATAGAAAACTTAGAAATGCTGGATATTTAATCTGTACTGCCACAAAACAACATTATTATGAGGACTGCACTGCCTGGTCTGGTTTGTTGTTGTAGGATAGCTCACCAGTATTAGGCGGCTCCTATTTCTTAAACATAAATCACCACTAAAACCATTTGTTTGAGTTCAAAACCAACAATGGCATACTTAAATTGCAATAAATTAGTTATGTAGGGTAGCACAGAGAATCACCAAAAACTACATTAAGTAAAGGGGGATATAGTAAATATTTTGATAAGCTGTTGTCAGAGCACAAGGCAGCTACTTTCAAGCTATATCTTTAATCTTTGTCTGGTTACAGATAATGAGTGAGCTCCCTCTGCCCTTCCTGATTTGTCTTCTCCTCAGGCTTTGAAAGTTAGACCTGGGCTAGAACATCCTCCCACTTTCAGGCAGGCTTTGAGATACAGCTGCCCAGGATGTACAGGGGTTACCTGAGCTGAGACCCTGCAGTTCTCTTTCCCAGCAGCTAATGCAGTACCTGGGGAACAACCTAATGCCAAAATATCACATTTACAGAGGAAAAAAAAAAATAAAATCAGGAAAGCATCACTCCTAAAGAGAATGAGGCAGACTGTAAATCTATCCAGCTCAGCCTCCCCTACAGCTGGGAAGGTCTCTTGCTTCAGATTCCCTCCATCCGTCTTTTTGGCATTGGTCTGTCACCACAGAAAGCTGCTGACAGATGGCCCCGATTCACACAGCCATGCAGGAAATCCCGATAACCCATTATCACTGTGCAGGAATTCATCTCGCAGGCAGGCAGCCCTGCCTACCAGTGTTTGCAGTTTAATACACTTAAGTCCCATCATCATTGTAGCTGCATCTTATTTATGTAGTTTAAAAAACAATTGGAAAAAATCAGCAGCACCATGAGGCACACTCTGCCTTATTCAATAGTGCTAGTGGCAACTGCTTGTGCCAGAAGGCTGGAAATGGTTTGTTCTTTTCCTCAGAAAAATTAGTCTTCGGAGAAGGTCATAAAGTTGAAACCAGAGTAGATCTGCCCTGTGGTCCTTCTTGCCCAGCAGTTTGTTCCCAAGAGCAGCATGGACCTGGCAAAGCAGCTGTGAGAAAGCCCCGCAGTAGATCCCATTTGTTAATAAGGATTTATCTACCTGCCCCCATAACTATCCCAGCAGACTTGCATGAATACAGCCCTGTCCACCACAGCTGCCCTGATACCAGTGTAAGGAAACACATCCTGTCATTTCTGTTCCTGCATAGCAAGGGAGATGAGTTGTACCAATACAGAAGGCAATCTTGACACTAAAGCTAGCTGATGTAACTACTTTGGCTTAAACACAAAATTACATCTTTACAGCATTATACTGACCAAACTTATGAGGAGACCAGGACATAGAGAGTAGCCTCATGAAAAGTAAAGTCTCATAGTACGATGAGTAAAAGAATTGTATTCTGGATCTATTATTTACATGCTGCCCCAAAACCCACATCCTTAGACCTGTAAAGGAGAGAATGTTTATTTTACAGTTAAAGAAAGATACCAGGAGATACAAAAAGCTATTTCAGACATTAAATGAAAGCATTCCTCAATGGTGAAAACCATTGTGTACAGAAAGGGCACAGAGAAGGAGCCTTTGAGAAACCTGAATAAGAAAATAAATCTCCCTTTATTTGCCTTGGAGAGTCTTTTTTTGATGTCAGCTCAACTTTTCTTTGAAACCTTTAACATGAAGTTGCACAGTGCAAAAGGGAAACAGAGATGTTTATTTATCAGCAGAGAATTGTAGGCCAGGGTCTGCCCAGGATGGTCTCTGTCCTCTTTACAACTGCTGCGATGGCAAATACATCTCCTAACACTGGATAACAGTATTGCCCAGGATAAGAAGCCCCAGCAGCACTGTGCAAACCCCATCTGGATCTGGGGCGCCCAGAGGGACAGTTTGAAAATATTCACAGCAAAGGGTGAAATGGCTTGAAATTGCATATTCTATTCTTTATGAATGTAGAAATATCCATTTTTTTTTTCTGTTCCCTTCCCCAGGATGGTGGCAAAAATCACCGTATTTCCTGAATAAGTGCATGGAAAAAAGACCATTTGGAGTCAAAAAGAAGCTTGTAATGCAAAGCTAAAAAGACAAGGATTCTTCATGTCTACTTTCAGTGCAAGAGCAGACCCTGTTAAATTCCTCGGTAATTTCATAATGTAAGAGTCATCCAACACAAAAGCACTGAAAAATATGTTAACTTCTTGACTACCAGGAGGCTACAGCCTGAGGCAAGTTCAGTATTTTCTCTTCTCAGCCCCTAGCCACACCCCCACACACCCCACATGCCCACCCTACCCCCCCAATCATACATGAACCATGCAGAGAAAAAAAATCTCTCCACAGTGGATAACTCTCTGGGGTCTAAAGCCATGAGTTCAGGGACCATGGGTGGGTGGGTTTTTTTCTGTCAGCAGCTGGTGGTGGGAGAGAGGCTAGAATCTCACACATGCTGTTCTCAGATGTCAAACAATCTCCAGCATGAACTGGATTTGGGCTGGTTCCTGGAAAGAAAAAAAAATGAGCCATTTGGTTACTGTGTTTGGATTTTCTTCAAATGTGACTTCACTGGCAGTGGGTATGTTTCAACATGCACTCATTAACTACCCTCCCTCCTCCCAGCAAATATAATGCCTGAAAGCACAGTTTTCCTTTTACCCAGAAAATGTAATTTCCTATTGTCACCAGTGCCAGCAATTCTTGTTAATTCTTTAAAGAGAGCCTTACGCCTCGTGTATGTCACTATGTCCTTCACAATCTCCCGGGTTAATATCTGTATATAGTAGAAGGGGAAACTCAATCAGGTGGTGGATCAAGGCCATCAAGAGGGTCCCCTAGCACCCAGGAACTTCTGGGCACTGCTCCTGGGGTTACACACGGCTGGACACTCTTTAAGAAGGAAGTGATAATGGCTCAGGAGCAGGCAGTCCTCAGGTGCCTTAAGAGAAGCCAGCAACAGAGAAGACCACTCTGACTGAACAGGGAGCTTTGGCTGCAACTCAGGGAGAAAAGGAGAGTTTACAGCCTTTGGAAGAAGGGGCTAGCCACTCACAGTGATTACAGAGAGGCTGTGAGGCTGTGCAGGGTGGAAATCAGGTCTAAAGCTTAGCTAGAAATTAATCTGGGTTCAGCAATCAAGGATAACAGTGTTTCTGTAAGTAGCAAAAGAAAGTCCAGGGAGAGTCTCCATCCCCTGCTAGACACAGGAGGAAACATGGTAACAAGTGATGAGGAGAAGGCTGAGGTGTTTAATGCCTTCTTTGCCTCAGTCTTTAATAACAAGACTATTTGTATTGAGGGAATCCAGCCTCCTCAGCCAGAAGACAGAGACTGGGAGAATGACAGCCCCGCAATCCAGGAGGAGACAGTCAGTGACCTACAGCATCACATAGACGTACACAGGTCCATGTGACCAGATGGGATACCCCCGAGGGTGCTGAAGGAGCTGGCTGGGGTGCTCGCCAGGCCACTTTCTATCATTTACCAGCAGTCCTGGCTGACCGGGGAGGTCCCGACTGATTGGAAATTGGCCAAGGTGATGCTCATCTGTAAGAAATTTTGGAAGGACAATCCGGGAAATTACAGGCCTGTCAGTTTGACTTTGGTGCCTGGGAAGCTGATGAAGCAGCTCATCCTGAGTACTACCATACAACATGTGCAGGGCAATCAGATGCTCAGGCCCAGTCAGCATGGGTTTATGAAAGGAAGGTCCTGCTTGACAAACCTGATCTCCTTCTAGGTCAGGGTGACCTGCTTATTGCATGAGGGAAAGGCTGTGGATGTAGTTTACCTTGACTTTAACAAGGCCTTTGACACCATTTCCCACAGCATTCTCCTGGTGAAACTGGCTGCTTGAGGCTTGGATGATAGCACGCTTTGCTGGGTAAAAAACTGTCTGGATGACCAGGCCCAGAGAGTTGTGGTGAACAGAGTTAAATCCAGTTGGCAGCGTCACGAGTGGTGTCCCCCAGGGCTCAGTTTTGGGGCCACTCCTGTTTAACATCTTCATTGATGATCTGGATGAGGGGATCGAGTGCACCCTCAGTCAGTTTGCAGGTGACACCGAGTTGGGTGGGAGTGTTGATCTGCTCGAGGGTAGGGAGGCTCTGCAGAGAGACCTGGGCAGGCTGGAGCCATGGGCTGAGGCCAACTGGAGGAGTTTCAATAAGGCCAAATGCCGGGGGCTGCCCTTGGGCCACAACAACCCCCAGCAGCGCTACAGGCTTGGGGAGGAGTGGCTGGAGAGCTGCCAGTCAGAGAGGGACCTGGCAGGGTTGATTGACAGCCGGCTGAACAGGAGCCAGCAGTGTGCCCAGGGGGCCAAGAAGGCCAATGGCATCCTGGCTTGTGTCAGCAATAGCGTGGCCAGCAGGGACAGGGAAGGGATCTTGCCCCTGTACTCGGCACTGGGGAGGCCGCACCTCAATTCCTGTGTTCAGTTTTGGGCCCCTCACTACAAAAAGGACATTGAATGACTCGAGCGTGTCCAGAGAAGGGCAACGGAGCTGGTGCAGGGTCTGGAGCACAGGTCGTACGGGGAGCGACTGAGGGAACTGGGGGGGTTTAGTCTGGAGAAGAGGAGGCTGAGGGGAGACCTCATCGCCTCTACAGCTGCCTGAAAGGAGGTTGCAGAGAGCTGGGGATGAGTCTCTTTAACTGAGTAACAAGCGATAGGACAAGAGAGAATGACCTCAAGTTGGGCCAGGGAAGGTTTAGACTAGATATTAGGAAGCATTTCTTTACAGAACGGGTTGTTGGGCATAGGAATGTGCTGCCCAGGGAGGTGGTGGAGTCCCCATCCCATGAGGGGTTTAAGAGTCGGGTCAACATAGTGCTGAGGGATCTGGTGTAGTTGGGAACTGTCAGTGTTAGGTTAATGGTTGGACTGGATGATCTTCAAGGTCTTTTCCAACCTAGTTGATTCTGTGATTCTGAGGGGCCTGGAGAAGCAAAGGACACAGCCTCAGCCTGTGATAAGAGCACATAGCTGCAGTTTGTGGCCTGAAGCAGAGGCTGCAGACCATTGCACTGTTTGTACACCATGGAAGAGCAAATCCTGTCACTTCAGCAGGTGCCTGCCCTCCTGAGACCAGGTCTTAAGTGGCTTCAGACAGATCCTCTGTGCTGAAGGAGTGCTTTCTCTGCCAAGAAAGTACTGATCCATTTTGCCCATCATCTCAAACCTTAATGCCTTCAGCCAGCTTCTTGTTTTCAGAGATTGGTTTCAGGAAACCAAGATGCCCAGCTTACAAACTCACATTGTTTTGTGTAGGTGATCTCAAAAACTAAATACATATCACCTAAGATGACCTATAAATATTGACCCAGGATCTGAACAAATAAATGGAGGTACTTCTACTATTTGGATGGCTAAATATTTCCAATTAAAAGTGCCATGAACAACACATAATATGTTAGCTTTGGATGGAGGCTAAGGATTTAAAGCTCATGTTAGAAACTTTAGCTGCTTTCACTAATGTGACTTTCTGACTTGAGTGTTTATTTTTTCTGATTTTTCCCCCCATTCCCTCCAATTTTTCAATTAAAACTTAATCGGATGTCCACTCACTCACTGCAGAAGTGATAGGGAGATTATAAACTACCATAAAACCTTCTCTGGTCTCACATTTCTCTCTGGCAAGACAGAGAAGAGGTCAGTTCTAGTACTGGCCTACACACTAAGCCACACAGTTATTGCAGTCTTGTGACTTAAACACTTGCTTTAGGAATGCACATTGGGTGCTGGATGGTGTATTCATGTCCCATCTTTCTTCAGCTTTGCCTGAGCGTCTTCTAGTGAGCTGCATTGCCATCTCAGCAGCAGAAATCAGTATCCAGCTCCTGAGTGACATACTTCTTGTACCTTCCTCTGACTTGGGTATGTTGATCTGTTCTTATGGCTTATTTCCATATGTTGAATCAAACTAGGGTCATCTCTGCATATGTGACATGAGCAAAGAACAGCAGACCTGTGTCCCAGCTGAGCAACTATCAAGTGGAGAGAAATTTATGCGAAGAATATTACCTTATTATTGCAAGTAGACTGAGTATGGACAGCACACCACCTTACCTGCTAGGAGACAGTAACAGTCTAGTGCTATTGCATTAATTTCCTTCAATAAGCCTGTAGCTCTAAAATGAGCCAGGACTTGTTGAAGCTTGTAACCAGAGCAGTGGCTGGAGGGAAGCTATAAAGGGAGTTTGTATATATGTGCAACGATAGCAGCAAAAGAAGAGATTAGATAAACAGAAGATCGTTTACAACGTCATGTGCCTCACAAACCTCTCCTGGCAGGAGATGTATTACATCCACTCCAAAACAATTAGCTGGCCTGACAAGTAGGGAATATTCACTGTGGGTAGGTAGCAAGGATGATTTGACATTGAGACCCCTAGGCTATCAGAAGAGCAGAGGCCAGGGTTTTCCTGGACTCTTTTATGGCCCGCAGTTTATTTTTAAGAATTAATTTATTCTTTCTGGTGGGTTTGGTGCGGCTGCCATGCTGAAAGAGCCGTTGTGAGTGTCATATCCTTACAGGAGAGGCCAGACAGAAAAATGGGTTTAGTTTCCCTGGTTTACTGAGTGAGGTGGAGGTCAGCAGCTTGGATCTACCTTGCACAGACAGAGCAACAGGGGTTGGAAACATAGCCATCCTTTGCACAGACACATGGGACATGAGCTGCCACCTCCAAACAGACTTTCACTCCTTCTGCCTCCAAAAGGCTCCTGAAACAAGATTTTCACTTTGTACTGTTGTAAATGAAGAGAATCATTAGCCTGCAAGGATCTTTTCTCCCAAGGTGCTGAACATGGGAATTAGCTCAAGGCTTTTCAATAGTATGGGAAAAATTCCCCTTTCATCTGAATTTTTGGGGATGGCAAATTTTACAGATGCAATAGAGGTGATCCTGAGATAGAAATGTAAGGAACTTGTGGGGCTTTGAGGCCCCAGGAAATGTTTCAGAGTAGCTCTTTGCTCCTTCAGTTCTCACTTATTTCATATAACCCTAAACACAGCCCTACTGAACTCTTGCCATTCTCACTGGCTGGAACTGCCATATACCTGGGAAAACCCCACACAGCAACCAACTAGCCAAACTATACCACAAAGGAACAAAGTGAGGCACAGAGCTTGGTGAGTCTGCTATGCCCTGGAGAAGATCATAGACTGCTAGCAGAGATGTGGAGGCCTCTGGTGCCCGCTGGCCAGGCAACGGTCCTTCCCATGGTCCTGGTTAGCTGCTGGCTGGGTTGGAGGAGTGAGTGAGCCAGCAATTACCTGAACTACAGGTTCATGAGCACAGCTGCTCTGTATCTTTGTGAAGAATATTACTTGTCATCCCTTTTTACAGATAGTAGACTGTTTTCATCTGCATCCTTTTGGCATTCCCAAGGATTGCCTAGATAACGTGATGAAAAATGTTTGCAACCACTTTCCATATCTGATTGTTTTTCTTCATTTGAGCCTGGTCTCTTAGAGCATGGCATTGTGCCCATTTCTGATTGGGAGGCTGAAAGATTTTTAAAAGAAGAAAAGTAAACAGCAGATAATGCTAATATAACCTCTGCTAGGTGATGTTAGCAGTAGGAACAAGCAGAGTTTGACAGTGTCTAGAGTTTCCATTTCATATAACTAAAATAAATGGTTCTAGCCTCTACCTAATACCTTGCCCTCTAGAGTTTTAGGAATGCAGACTGTAAATCCCTGATCACCTTTAATGCCTGCTATTTTCTAAGCCCAGAATTTATCTTACTCATCAACTGACTGAACAAAAACTCTTGTGAGAATTCCAGGCTTCCTGGTAAAAATACCCCTAGACCTCACCTGCCAAAGACTCCAGCGCTACTTCCTTCAAATAGCAGCAAGGCACCTTAGCTACTGTCTTTCCTATGGAGCTCTTCTTTTCTTCCCTTGTAGGACACTCAGGCCACTATGACCACGTAGCAGAGACCACCTTGGTAAAGTAATTACTATAATTGCAAAAAGATCACATGCAACATGCTGCCTCAAAACAGACGGTAGCCAATGAGGTAGCCATCTAGTGCAGCTGCTAGTCCCACTAGTCTCCTTTAGGCTTCCCATTTCTCTCTGGAGGAGCTTGGCTAATAGAAAGACTGGAGAAAGCAAAATTTTGGCTGAGAAAAGATGTGAAGACCTCATTGCTCGGCTGGAGGGCTGCATTCCTGTACAAGTGCATCCACTCAGCATCCTGGCAGAGGGATCTATGAGAGACGTGTTTCCCATGTAAAGAAAAACACAGGGACCTTTTGAAGCCAAATGGTATCCAACAGCAATAGTGCTGTGTTTGAGGCCCTACAGCTATGGAGGAGAGTATGAGCATCTGTTGCCACAGAGGAATTTTATTTGGGAACCAGAAGGTCTCACTGTGGTTTGGGAAAGGATTTTCCTTCACTGTTATGTTGGGTTTGTGTGTGTGGCAATGTCCTCATTCCAGAGCTACCAGCAAACTTTTACATAGACTGGATCCATGCCACAGTGTGTCTTGAAGATTTAGTCTGAAACTGGTACTTGATTCTCATGAGCAAAGTTACCCAAATATGGTCTGTATTTGGTGTGCAGCGGTCTTGAATTTCTTTATCCTAAGTGGTTCTTATCCTGACAAAAATTGAAAGGTAGCCCTATCTATGTGTTAAATATCATGGGAAAAATTCTAAACTAGCTGCTTCCCTAAGCTCCCACCAGGCAATATTTTTCAAGAGTTAATGAAATAATGACAGAAAATCCAATAATAGGAAAAATTCCTATATGGAGTTCCAGATGGATGGCTTCTTCTTTTTTCCATGGACCAAACTCACATTCAGCGTTTGTGATATAGAAGAAATAATGTCCACCTCAATAGCAGATTTTGCAAGAAAACTCTCAGGAGTGATTGGGCTTTCCATAGTGTCCTCCCACCTCCCTGCTGTGAGTTGAATAGCAGTTTCCAAAGTCAATAAGCTACTTCATTGATCCCAAAACTTAAAGGTGCTTTCTAAGGCTAAGCAACTGGGGTTTTTTTAATACAAGACAGAGTAGAAGAACATCCTGCTCTACTGGATCAGCAGAGGAGCCAAAGTAGACATTGCCTCCTTGCTAGATCAGGCTGTCACTGCCCCCTCTAATGCCCTAACCAGAGCTGACCTGGTTTTCATTTGTGGGGCTGCTTCCCTGGGTCTAAGATCCTGTGCCCATGAATAGCATAACAATATTTGAGACACTGTTTGAAGGAAAACATCTTCTTTGGGCACCTGAACACATGTTCCTTGGTGTGGGAATCCCATGGTTTGAAATGGACACCTGCTGCTTGAGCTCACTGATGCCTCACTGAGGCTCATTGCCTCAGATTCAGTCATGACACCGACTTGACTATTGTACCATCTTAATGCTGTTACAGCAGTAGTCTCAGAGCTGGGTTAGATGAATTTTACACATGTATGTTTATTCCATTTAACCAAATCTACTGAAAACTCTCATAAAAAAGAACTTTTCTGCTTTTTTGCATTTGCAGCAGGACTGGTAAGTCAGAGAACAAAGATATTCAACTAGAGTTTTTAAAGGCACTTTAAAGGCTCAGTTTCTGACCAAATGCTGCTGTCCCTCATTTCCTTCACATTACAGATGCCAGCAGACAGAGGAAGAGACAGGGTGGTTGTGCTCCTCTCCCCTGGACTGCAGAGGAGGAACCCTGCAGCATTTGGTACTTGCTGATGTTTCTGGAGCTGGAGGCTTCATGTCCAAGCATACTGCACTGCTGGCAAGACAGAAGGCAGTGGAAGCATGTATAGGGCTACGGCTTTATTTGTGAGGCTACAACACGCACAGAGTAAAAGAAGTTTATAAACTTCTGCTCCAGGCAGTCCCTACAAAGACTTTTAAGCATCTGAGTCCTTTTTTTCTATAGATGATTCAGATCTTAAAAATAGTATCATCTGGGGAGTAACAAAATACATCCAGTTATGGATCTGTAAAAGTTTGGGTCAGGAGTTCAGACCATTGGAAAAATACCCTCTCCCTGGGAGGAAAAGAAAAACCCAGAAACCCCACTGATTTTCGTATATAGGCTGGATAGTCCATATTTCTTTGGAGGCTCATTCAGCCCTTTCATTTATATGGCCACACTTTACCACACATGTCCAATATACCTCCCTGGTAAACTCTTCTCATTCCTGCCTTTCAAGTGCAGGATCTCACCTGCTTGGATGTCTCTGAGTGATGCTCATAGGAAAACAACCATTGAAATGCTAAACAGATGTGAAAATGCATCTGAGGAGGAATGTATGGGTGGTACCTATCTGTCATCACCCCTTTCACCATCTCCTCTCTTCTCCTTTCATCTGGTGCCCACCTCTGCCAAGCTACAGACAGGGGAGCTAGGTGAAATGCAAGACAGAGACCTGTTTAACCTGACCTCTGTTTCTGCAGTGTGAGCTCTCCACTGGTCTTTACCTGGCTGTGTGAAATTCAGCTTCGCTTCACTGGAGATTTACTTAAAGGTGGAAGAGTAGTGCTTAGGTATTTTGGGCAGGTTCCTACTGAAGAGCTGGTCTACCTTAACAAAGATCATAAAGATATGAAATCTCAGAAGTCATTTATACTTACATAGAAAAAGCCTGGTCACCACCACCCACATGTGTAGCCAGTCTCAGAGGTTGTTACCTTTATTCTCAGCTGCCCACATTTCTTTTAATTTCATTTTCTTTTTCACAATCTGCTCTGAAAAAGTTAAACTTTTAAACAAGCAGGGTTTTTTTCTGTTCAGAGGAAAATGCTCTCTTTTTTTTTCAAAACAGATGTTTTTCCTGTGAGATTTTTTTATAGCAAAAAAATTTTTCTGGCAAAATAAACACAGCCCTTATTATAGTGATCATAAGAACTTTGTTTGATGGAAATATAAATGCAGGTAAAAATTAATAAGCAGTATATGACTAATTTCTAGCTTAAAAAAAATCACATTCTTTCCCCAAAAGTACAAGAAATTTGCAATGGATCCCTAAGGACTTTGTAAAAATACACAGATACAGTGAAAATTTCTCAGTAGAAGTTAAAAATAAGATCACTCTGAAGCCAACAGTGACACCATCTTCAGCTTCTTTTAAGAAGGGTTTTTTTTTTCTCCTTCAACCATTTTTACTACATGATAAATTCCATCCTCTATAGGTAATAGAATAGTTACGTTAACCAAAACTCTCCTACAATCTTCTTAAATTATAGCATTTCCCTGCAAATGCTTTGAAAGTCTCTGATTTCAAGTGCTTTCAAAACAAAGACCAGTTATCACCATCCCATTTTTCAATGCCACATGGGACAGAAAGCACATTCTTATTGCCCATATTGAGAAAAGAGAGGACATGATTTGCTTCTTGTCTGTATCAGAATAGGTCCACTGCTGCAGTAGAATCAGTCCTAAACTTTTACTGCTACAAAGAGACTTAAACTCTTCATCATGTCGTTTGATCTATAGAAGTCCATAGAGTTGCTATGGGGATTTGAATCATTTTGCTGCCATCCTCCCAGAGGGCACACTGGTAGCAGATTGTGCCCACTCTGCTCCAAGGCTGGGTCCTGAAGATGTGGCTATGAAAGTGCACAGCCTTCTATGCAGACATGAGCTGTACACAGATGTGTAAACAGTGAGAAGACCCCTCCAGCAGCTGAGGCACTGGCTGGGTGCTATGAAGACTGGGAGTTTCTCTCACCCTCTTACAGGGATGTCCTTGGACCACAGTCTTCACTGCCCACACGTGGGAGCTCCCAAGAGCAGCAGAGACGTTTTCACCAGAGCCAATTTTGCATTCAGCACAGGAGGTGCAATGGCATGCGGGGCTACAAGTCGGGCCAGACTTTCAGATGTCAGCTCCGTAGACCTCCAGCAGGAATCTGAGGAACAGGATTAGGTACCAAGTGAGATCTTTCAAGGCAGTTTCTCCAAGGAGACTCCCTTAGTTTTGGACACAGAGCTGGCAGCCTCCATTGCTTCCCACAGGCAGGAATTAATAAAAGGAGGCAGGGGGTCGTGTCTGGAGCCCCAGCACCTCCAGTGAGACACTTGTAGGAAGACAGTGGCTCCCAGATACTATCTCCTGTAGGATCTAATGCTCTGGGAGCCAGGATTGCCACCACATGTGGAGACAAGACACCACCAATGAATTCTTTGAAAAAGCAGCGTTTGCCCCCATGTGCTGGGATCCCACCTCTCTTCTCTCTGCCCAGGAAAGCTTCTCCATTTCTGCTTTCTTGCCACTACAAAGCATAATTACAAGGCAGAAGCAAGGACTGTTGATAAAAATAAACAAAGCAAATTATTACCTAATAAGAATGGACTGGATGTGATCTTAATGTAGGAGAATTTGAGAAAGAAGCTTGACTTTAGGGAATAATATGTGACCTTTCTTTTTTACAAGAGAAAGAGGCTCTTGGCATTCTTCAGCTCTTAATTTGCCTGAAACCTGATCCATGTTGATATGGATCTTTTAATTATTGTCCTTGTTGACCTGGATAAAAAGCATTGTAAGAAGGCTTCAAATCAATCATTCCACCGCTCTGACTGAGTGCTCACCTGTTCAATGGTTTGGTTTTGGTTGGTTTATTTTTCTGAAAAACATTCAAGCAAGCAGAAAGATAGAATATTTTCTACCATCAGTAAGCCCTTTCAAGCAGCCATTGTAAGACCAGGAGAAACTTTTGTCCTACTCACTGATCCAAAACCCCAGAATTTAATTCCCAGAGACAATAATAATTAAAACCAGAACAAAACAAATGGAAAAAAAAAATCCAAACCACAAAACAAACCCATGACTTGGTTGATTGCATTCGAATGAATTTGACCAACAGATGGCAGCTATGAAAAGTAAGATGGATCACTTTCTCAGCCATGTAAACAGAATGAAAGCACTATAACACATCTGCCATGTAAAAGTGTTATTAGTCCTGCTCTTGAGAAAAGCCATACAAAAAAGCTACTCTCAAGTCAATTGGTTTTGGTCTATATGCAGTAGAAAATGCCGTACAGGGATATTCATCACTAGGCTGTGGCTTCCCTAATCAGCCTGTGACCTTGCAGCTTCCAGGGCACACAGGTTTTACTTCCTCTGTAGAAAATCTTTTGTCACTTAAGAGGGTCTGGGATGGAAATGGAGAAGAAGGTGTAAATGCAGGAATGTGCAGGGACTATTATGCCAGAGGACATGCAGAGGGCTAGAAAGATCCCAGCAATAATGAAAACACCAACATGCAAATGTCAAAGCCTCAGAAAGTGAAACAGAGAGGCTGTGGCTCACCAGACTGCTTTGTTAGGGTTCAGTGCTCAGCCCAGGGACAGAGAGAGGAGCATTCCTGTCCTAAGACACAACATAAGCACTGCCCACCAAGTGTGCATTTGGACATGGGCACACAAACCTCTACTCTGAGTATGTGTAAGCAAATCCAACAAACACCTCCAAATACCAGTGCAGTTAGACACAGCCAGAAACTAGAATGGGCAAATGCTTGCAGTAGAGATGGAAGTCTCCATTCAGATGACATTTTTTAACTGAAAAACTTACAAATCTGTACAAGATTTTTTTTTTTTAATTTGAAGGATTTCTAGGTAAAGTAATGATTTTTGATTCAAGAGAGTTTCAGTTTTGAACTGAGAAAATTTTTCTTTGCTGTCAGCAATATTTCTGGGCATAGATGGTGCAAGAAGAAAAGGCAGATGAGCAATCTGGGACTTCCTACCCTTTGCCATTTTTATGTGGGCACTCCTTCTGGTCTGCTGCCTTCCAAAGGGGTGCTTCAGCCAAGGAAAGACATGAGGATCAAAGAAGGGGAAGAATTTGTTCAGCAGGAGGAAAATCTATAATCTGATCTGCATCAAGTGATCACAGACAAGGATCAAACATGATGCAAAAAAAGAAAAAGCTACTTCTAGTACCCTCAAGTTTTCTTCTGAGCTCAGACACTGGCCCATTCAAAGGCTGAGGAACCCACTCAACCTCTGAATGCCCCAATATCCTTTTTGCAAATGTGAACAACACACAAATTTGCTCCACTCAGCCATCTCCATAGGGCAGCACCTGTGAGAACACAGGAAGCGAGGAAAGCCCATGGAAATGAAAATTGTGCTTTTCGGAAGAGCTCAAAACCAGAAATCAGAAAACACAGGGGTTGCTTATTTAATTTGGGATTTAAAAATAAAGCAAGCATTTTAATGGCACAAACGGCAAGAAAAATTATGCAGGTTGAAGGAGGCCATTGGTTTGGAATGCTCAGGGTCTGGAAGCACAGACTGCACAGGCGGGTTGCCTGCAGTGGCTCTTTGAATACACATTTTTCTTTATCCTCATGATTTCAACATTGGGCACCAATCAGATCAAGGTGCTGAGTAAAGGCACCTAGAAGCAAATGTGGTGTAAAACTGCAATAGCCATAAGATGCACAGGTGAGTTAGAGAACAGAGAATCAGCTCCTACCTGCTGCTCATCAGTTCATACAAACGCTGAACTGTCTGGTTCCTTTGAGACTGGCCCCTTGCCACAGAGGCAGAAAATCTAAATGGATTTGGCAGGGTAATTAGTTGCCTTGCCAGTTCGGGAATGTTTGAAGATCCCAGTAGGAGGCCACCTACATCTGTAGGAAGACACTTGAACATCTTGCAAAATCTTATACTGTTCTCTAAGATTTAAGAATGTTCCAGAGCCAGTGAATGCAATTAAGCAAATGAGACAGAAGCATTAATGCCAGAGTCAATGTATCTTCATTTCCCCAGTTCCTGGGGCAGCAAATTGAAGGCAGAGTGAGGCCAGCCCATGGGCACCTATGAACTGCACAGACCAGAGCCAGTGTGTCTGAGTCTGGCAGTGGATTCCCAAGAAGAGCAGAGAGGTGCTGGAGTGTGGAAAGGGGATTAATTACCGGTTGTAGTAAGCAGTACACATTCACTACCCACCAGAAGAGGGGAACCACAGCACTTCCAGCATGGAATTTGCAGATGCTCAGTACTACTGTGCCCGCTGGCCCTGAGCCAGCTCAGCAAGCTGGTAAATCATTTCCTTCACTTCATGTGTAGGGGCAGTGTGTTCGTGGGGACAACTCGTGTCCTCACACATAACCCCAGTTTCAGACAGAGCTTGCAGACACTCAATATGAATGATGACTGTGAAGAAGCTTCCCAGAACCAGCTTGTGTTTTGCTGTGACTTGTTTTTCCCATCTGTAAGCATGCTGCAGCATTCACACTGTGAGGTGCTGAGAAAGGAAGCACAGAGATTTTTAGAGGCTGCCTTTGTAACCACTAATAATGACAAGCTGAGCCAGAAACCTGGTGGGGTCGGATTGTGTTGTCAGGCAGGCTGTTTCTAGTGGAACCAAGGCAGAAGCTCTAAATGTCAGGAATTTGTCTATGAAATGTAGTATCATCTGTCAACAAAGCCTGCCAGTGTGATGGCTGTGATTGGAAGAGGTAGTTAGGTGAGAGATTGCTCGCTTAATCAAAATGATTTATCCTGGATTTTATAGACATCCTCAGCCAGACAAGGAAGCAACAATAAGCTTGGAAAGAGATGCATGATTTGTAGGGACACAACAGTAGCACCATAGCTACACTGCTGACTGAACAGTATGCACTGCAGTAGGGTTTGCCAGCGCCTGGCAAGTGCAGCTCACGTTGTGCCCTCACGCCTCTCATCTCGTTCACAGCTCTGTTTGCACAGCGTCACTTCTCCAAGCATCATAGTAGCTGGAACAAGGACTGCTGACTACATGGATTTTGCAGCTCATATGAGATTGCACCGAAAAGCCACAACTTCTGGTAAAGAGAGATGCTTTTTTCTTTCTTGTTTTTCTTTATTTTCTCTCCAGAACACTTAACTTAGTGAGTCTGAATTTAATAAAGTTCCTGCAACAGCCAAGCTTCTATCCACTCTAGAGACACACAGATACACACCCTTTCTTGAACGCCCACCTCCCAAACTGATTTGGATGCCACTGATGAAAGTGAAACCTTACATGTAATAAACTCAGTCCTGATATCACTGCAATTCTGAGCTGTGCTTTCTTTTCTATTTTCTTTTCCCCACCCACACTCTCACACAGAGTGACTTGACCTGGAAACAAGAAGGAGCCCTTTTCCCTATCCCATTGCCTTGCAGCACCATGGCAGTTCCTGACACAAGTGCCAGTACAGAAGCCCATACATAAAATCCATCAGCTCTCTCAATCCCATCTACTGCTGGAGCAGCAGGCAAGCCGAGTACATCAGTATTTCTCAGCTCGTCCCTTAGACTGTAAACAGAGCCAGATCCCTAGCAAGCAGCAGCCCTGCCCAGCCACTGTCCAGCCTCTGAGCTTTTACATGCACCTTCTCTCATAAACTGCAAGAGGCAACTCTAGTCCCTTTTCTTCATAAATCTGCCAGACTTTCCCAGATGCTTTTAGTGGATGCAAGAGCCATTCCCGGTTACAGAGTACACCATTCTTTCTGTAGAATCCATAGGTTTTTTAGGTCCAGAAGGAAATGTTACAGCCAAACAACCTGGTGTCTGCTATCACACCAGCTGGAGAACATCATCTCCTGCAGTGGGGTGAGGCCATCCTTCTGCTGAGGAAAGTTATATTTTGGAAAGACACCTGGTCTTCATTTAAGGACTACATGTGATAGAGAACCCTGTACAGCCTCTAGTAAATTATTTCAGTAGTTAATTCTTTTCACTGTAAAAAAATCTGCACCTTATTTCCATGCTGAATTGGTTTGGCTTCAGCTTCCAGTTACCTGGATCTGCTTGGACCACAGCTAGAGAAGAAGTGCTCCAGCACCCAGCTTTTTCCCTTGGTGACTCATGTAAAGCAGGATCCAGTCACCTTTAAAGCTTTGCTTGGAGTACATCTGCAAAGTATTTATAAAAGGCTTAACCCCTACACAGCCATATGTGCTGAGCCAACCAGAAAAAAAAAAGCAGATTCATAAGTCAGGCCCAAAGACCACTCCAGCCCAGCTTCTGACAGTAGCCAGACACAGGTATTGAAATAAAAATATAAAACTCAAGGGAGTTGAGAGCTGAAGGTCATCGTGAGGTTTATCAGCTCAGTCATAGGGTCACCCAGTTTGTGGTTGGATGGTTTCCAGTCTGCTTGGGCATGGGCAGATTGAACTCACGTCTACTTGCATAGCACTTCACAGGCATATTCTTAGACAAACATAACAGATGAGCCCTCAGGGCAAGTTTTCCAGGTATTACCTCACCCACTGTTGACTTCATAAAACTTGATCAAAGATGTGCAACTTCTCACTAAGAGTCCCAAGTCACTTTCCCCTGCGTTTTCCCTGTGCAGAATGTGACCAGGACCACAGCTTGGTACCTATCCAGTCGCACTTACACTAAATTAAACATGGGGAAAAGGATTTTGGCTTCATTTTGGCTGCCTCCTGTGCCCACAGCTCAGCATTTCTGGCTCAATTTACATCACCACTACAAATGCTCTAAATTGACAGTATCTGGTTTACATTTACAGCAGTTTATACAACTCCTTTGGCTAGATTTTTGCAAAATTTCCAGCAATGTGTATAGCCAAATGCAAAAAATCAGAGGACATTATTGTGCTTTTCCCTGACAAATATCACGTTTCTCTTCTATGTTTACTATTTCTATGATAACACATAGGCACACCAGCCTCAGGCCAGGATACTTTCTATGCTCAGTGCTATACAGCTAGGAATAATAAGCCACTGCCTCAGAAGGTTGTGATAGCAAATGCAAGTGAGGCCAGAGCCCTCCGGGACACTGCAGTCTCCCAGAATGAATGATTGCTTCTCCTACACATGAAGGTACCGGGCACAGAGACCCCCAGCAAGTTTCAGATACACTGACTGACTGGCAAAACCATCATCTTACAAGTTTGACCAAATTTGAAATGTACCAAGCGCTAGCAAGGGAGAAGTTAGCAAACTCTGCTGCTGACTGACAGCTCATGTGATGTGTGGTGAGAGTGATGGCAGAAGAGGAGCTGGCTGACCCTGACAACAGCCCAGTCTAGGAGCCCCCCCCCTCTTTCAGATGAAGTTTAGACAGGACATAAGGCTTTTTGTTGCTGACTGGGAAATCTGCCAAGGACCTCCCAGCTAAATCCATGACAAGGAACTTCTGGCACCAAGCCCACACCTCGTGTAACCCAAAGGACTGCTGGTAAAGCACGCCATAGCGGGAGGTGGGCTGCAGGTCAACACCTGATTTCATGCTGGTAGCCCAATGCCAACACCCAAACACTGCATATAGCCAGAGGGCACATACTTACTCAGCATACACTACTACCAACGTCAAGAAGATTGCTGGAGCATAATGGTACATGGGAAGCAAACTGATTCTTACTATGACATTGCTGGATTCAACTCCACTTACTTGTGCCCAGCTGCTCTCAACAAAGCAAGAAGCACAGGAGACAACTGGCCGCAACACAAACTCCTTAGAGTGCTGATAGGAAGCTCTGAGCTTTCTACAAGCATTTTTGTGGTCTGACTTTTACTTACAGAAGGATTTGCGGAGAGCAGCTAAGTGTGGGAATAGCATCAACATGGCTTCCCATCTTTTATCACACTCATATTTCAGTATTTCCCTCCTTCGATAGATTCACCAGTCTGGTAAGTAGGTCACAAAGAAGTGGTGGAACATTTTCCTGGTTGCAAAGTGCAATCCAGCAATACGACTGTATTATGTCAGTACCATTACTGCTGTACCCCTCTCTTGCAACACCGGAATTACATGGTACCTTCTGTCGTAGGCTGTCAAAAGGCAGTGCTCCCTCATTAACTGCCCCTGCCACTTTGCACACACTGACAATGCAAGCTGCATCCAGATGAGAACGTGGGGCTAAAGCCCTAGCATGGTTTGCTGTCAGTTGCAAGCCAAGGATCCAGTTCCCTTAACCCCAACTCTCATACCTGTTACTTGCCAAGGTTTAGCAGATGCTTGCCAAGGCAAGACTGGCTCAAACCTCTGTACACTTAGACTGGACCACCCATGCCCATTGCCTTCCCATGCAAAAACACAACAGAAATAAATATCCTTCTGATTCCTAAGAAAGGATGGCAGAAAAGATGCTTTCTGATTCCTCTTCCTAATGACCGCACAATCAGTGGCTTTGTGACCTCAGTAGTCTGTTAACACAGCAATTAATTACCACATATGCTGGGAAAACACAAATCAGTTTACAAAGGCATAGAGGCAGAGCTGGTTGGTGGTTTGTAAGTGATCAGGAAAAAGTGCAGTAGTCAGGACTTTTTTTCTTTTGTAAGCCTGTGTCCTGGTTCAGGAACCAGGACAGCCTGTTTCTTGTATCACAAACCCAAAGATCCCAGGATGCTCACAATGCAGGCTAAAATCCCACTGTGTCCAACATTCCTGTGTGGAAAAATTGAACAGAGCATCCACTGAGCTCTGGGATGCTAGGCAGAGCAGCCCTTAGTTTAGCACCCTTAGCTACATGTGCTCACTTTCATTTGGACACACAAGGAAAGAGGGCTTTATAAAAAGAAATGAAAGGTAAAGCAAGAACTTCACAAAGTCACTTCACTTCTCCAGCCCCACAGCTGTAGCAGTGATCGTGCCCTGGCAAGCCTCCAGCCTCAATCATAGGACATTCTGCAATGCTCGATTCTAGAAGCATGCCACAGGTAATGCAACTGCTTTTTTAGTGCCTAGGTATCACTTAGGTATCAGACATTTCCTAGGAGCTTCCACAGCTGTGCCCTCAGCCAGCAGTTATTCTGGTGCTGTGGTGCATCAAAAGCCATTGCTACACCCTCTTCCATCATTTGTCTACAGCCTGCACCACAATTTGAAGTCTGTGCATGGTGATGGTGATTTCCAAAGGGTCAGTGCAGGGCTCAGGGGCTGCATTTATGCTTTCCCTCTCCATAGCTTAATACTCTTTAACCTCTTCACCAGTTTTCTCCCTGCAGAGGGACAGACATCCCAAATTCAGCCTGGTAGACCAGACAGGCACCTCCTTCCTACAACTGCAGCCTATGGGGCTTGTGTCTCTGCAGCCTTCCAGGGGCAGGGAGTGTTGTGTTGGGCTGCTCAGTGAAAACACACACATGGTCAGCCCAGCGGGATGACCCAGGCGTCTGATCTGCCTACTGCTCCATGTGCTGCCTGCACCAGAACTCAGGAAAACCTCTGAACTACCATTTCCCCTCCCACCTTCTGACTGTCCAAGGCACACTGCAGCACGTGGAGGTCTCCCTCTTTCTCTCCAAACATGAATGTGCTACAGCTGGTCAGCGGATTATTTTTTAATGAAAAATGGCTGTAATAGAATCGTTTGCCAGAAAATCAATTTCCAGAAGCAACAGCTAATCTTTCTTTTGAAAACAAACCCCCTCTCTAATAGTTTTTTTTTAATTTTATTTTTTTTGTTTTTCTTTAAGAACCATTTAAAGTTTTGACTGCAAAGCACACACAAAGTCGAATGTCAGCCAACATTAGAAATTTAAGAGGGCTCACAGCATTTTCTAATGAAAGCATTTTTTTGTAAAAACTGTCAACAAAAAAAAAAAAAGAACATTGAAATAATACTAATGGAAAAGAACATGCAAAGCCAACATCCTCAGCATCTCAAGTCTGGCCAGCACATAGACAAGAGGATCCCAAACTCGCAGAGCAGTGAACCACGCTTCTCAGTGTGCATCGGCACAGTGTAGTCTGCAGTGGGACCATGACTTCATAGCACCAAACACAGCAAGCCATTCATCCTAGTTTATTTCTGTACTAAACCCCACACAGTAATGAACCACAGTGAGCTAGATTGGTATCTCTACAGCTTCAGGAGGAAGCAGCCATAAGTTATTAGAGCTCCTACAGCCTTCGACACAAGAGGACATTGATCTTTGCCAGGTCCTGTGCTTCAGTCTTTACAATCTTAATGCACACTGGGGGTGTCTGCTGCTATCAATTTTATTTAACTAGTCCGTTTAAAGACAATGCTTTAAAGCTGTATTTCCTCTGGATCTGGGGAAGAACCATCGTTTGAAACAGATTGATACAGCTTGCTGTGTCAACTGCTTATAGAGATTAAAACAGCTGCCTGAGCCGCCCCATGCTCCCAATGGCTTTGCAGACCGATGTTCAAGCCCGTGTTGAGCATCTCCATTTCTCTGCTCCTGGCAAGGCTGGCGGCGGGTATGGAGCTTGTAGAATGGTTGTACCTTTGTTGATCAATGCGGCCACACTGAAACCCCACAGCAGCAGGAAGCACAGATGCTTCCCAACATCTAGATAGAGGCTTCCTAACGGCAGGCACCAGTGCTGGGGCAGCCACTGCTGCTGTTGTTCCCCACGCTGTGGGTGACAGTCGAGCTGTGGCTGCTGCCGTTGGGGAGCCACCACTACTCACCACAAAGGAAGGGCACGAGGAGGTGCCTCATAGGAGCCTTCACTAGCCGGGCTTCCGGAGAGAGACCCACCTGCCACGTTGAGCATTAATTACTGCCACACTGGGTTTAAAAATAATTGCCCTGGGGTGCAAGTGTCCCAGGTGCTTTTCCTCCTCATATACCACCTCCTCAAAGCCTGTGGCTGAAGGCCTTCAGGGTGGGGAAGGGAGGTCTCAGTGCAGCCTCTCTCTGCAAGGAGACTCTTAGAGAGTTTCCAGCAGAGGCCAGGGCTGGGGTCTTCAAAGGGAAAACAAATACTCTGGAGACCCCCTGGTGCTACCGAGTGGCTACAGGCTGAATGGGCAAGGGAAGGGGTCCAGAGCAGCCTCCCTGCGTACACCTCCGCTCACGCCTGCGGTGGCCATGGGCCTGAGCCCAATTTGTCCCCTTCAGCAGCGGGTTCCTGTGGGCACAGCCCAGCTCCCACCCGGTTTCTCTTCCCCACAGACCCCTGTTTGTATTATGGGGACACCACTGGCTGGCTGGGCCTGACTCCTGTCACAGGCATCACCACAAGTCCCCACTTTCCACCAGGGCCATAATCCCCCCCCCAACTTTCCAGAAAAAAAAGCTGAAATTCCTCAGCAGGATGGGCCTAAACCAGGCATGAATATGCAACAGTACAAATAAACAAACTTTCCCCCACGTTGTTTGGCCCTTTTAATATTTCAGTCAGCACAGGAAACTTCTGGTGAAGGGAACAGGCAATATTTCAGAGGGGGGAAGCAGCATGTTGGTCACAAGTTTAGCAGGGAAAGGCCCCCCCCAGGAAGGCCACAGGAGGGAAAGAGGCTGTGTGTGTCCATTTCTCATCCTTGTTATTTTCTCTCTGTTAAACTCCGGCAGAGATAAAATACCACTGAGGGCCAGGTCCAGACATCTGATCTCTTAATTTAAGCTGCCACTGTGGCCTTTTGCTGACCACATTGAAGGATACAAACTGCCTGATTCTGGGAGAGAGAAGACTAAAAAGGAGAAACAAATACCAATGCACATTGAAATTTTAGGTCAAATAGCTTGGTTTTCTCTGCAGGCACCCTGTCCAGTTATTATAAGATGCCTAACAAGAAGCATTTTTTATTCTGTGTACATTTTGTGGTCAGATTTGTCTCTATTTTTCCTTCATTGCTTTATTTGGCTCTGAAGTCTCTGAACTGCAGCCATGGCCAAAAAGCTTCTCACCTGCTCTCTTGGAACCATCCCTCATACCAGAGAGCCACACAGTCCAAAGTGGTGGCATTGCCTCCTGTCAGCTGAAATAAGGTACAAAGTTATACATTTACCACTAATTTCCTGGGGCGGGGTACAGTGCCTAGTCCCCAGCTCCTACAGCCCAGACCTCTAGTCCAAGTGTAAACCCTCCTGCACCTCCACCTTATTCGTTCCAGCAGAGGAAGGATTTCCTCACTCTCCATCTGTGACCTCCTGCCCTGGGCACCAATAGTGCTTGGGTCACTGACCTCAAAGGCAGTAGGTCTTTTTCTGGAGGAACCACTTTGGGGAGTTCCCCAAGCTGGCTGTCTCTCATGCTCACAAGCAAGAAAATAATGCCCCTGGAAGGTGCCTTTGGCATTCAGGGAGCAAGGAATAGCTTTGGTCTAGGTAACTGCCGTGTTGCACAGACTAACTACATTGCCGTTCATCCTGACTGCTTGCTGCTGCCCTGACAGACCTGGGATCAGGGATCGTGCCCCAGGTGAGGGGGACAGACCCACCCAGCCCTCCAGCAGTGGCTGTGCAGAAGCAGGGCACTGCCCAGTGCAGCAGCATGGCACTGACATCTGCATCCTAGCAGGGGGCTGAGCCCCATGGGGTGCAGTGAGGGGCCAGGCTCCGCTTTCACAGCAGACAGGCAAAGACACATCTGTGATCTATTTCTTGTGCTAACAAGGATTCCCTGCATGAAGTCTTTTAACTTCCTATTCTCGTCCTTGAAGATGAGGCTAATGACAGCCCTACAATCTCCTGTACAGAGAAGAGGAAACTTCATTAATGCTTGCAAAATCCTTCAGAAAACAACCTGAGGATGAGCAAGGGTGACTTCACTGATAATCTGTGCATTAACCTACAGCCTGAGTAGTCAGGTTTGCTTCTGATTACAAAGCAGAGCAGCCAGAGGAAAGTAGCTGTATTGGAAATACTTCTATTTTGCCCACCCGGACTGCAGTGGGATCAGCTTAGGACTGAAATAAGCTTTGGGGAGTCATTGAACTCTGACATAAGCTAGAATAATAGGATGTGTTTATGTCTGACAATGGGGGAGCTTTGCAGAAACCTCCAGTGAGCTCCATATGCAACACTTTTTATGGTCCTCCTAAGAAGGGAATTTCAAGGGATTGTATATGCCTTAAGTGTAAATTATGACATGCGTTAAGGACCACCCGCGTCAAATGGATGGTTGCCCCAGCCCAGGGTTTTCATGGTGAATTGAGAACAAATTCCACAGCCCCTCTGGTTTGCGCTTCCATAGAATAATATATTTTCAGGTCAGCAGAGCTGTCTGCTTCTTGCACAATAGGTCCTTTCTCCCTTTTCCCCATACCTGTCAATTGCCCTCTGCCTCTTCTGTAATTTATGTTTTACTTCCAAACTGTATGACTAAATTCTAGAAATGTGTGAGGGTACAGCAGCTAAGAAAAGCCTGTTCCCAGCCATGGTCAGTGCAACATTACCACTCCAGAAATACAAATGGACACAAGAAAGCCTTGAAGATAGATGCACTGCATTACTGCACAACCTGCATTCAAGTAGGAAATGCCTCTAACAATGGGCCTATTTTTGTAGTTTACTTTGAATATTTCATGCTGCATGTTTGTAAGGAAAAAAAGTGGAAGCATTTAGAAGTCAAAAAACTTTCAAAACTGATTCACGGCTCAAAAAAAAAAAAAAAGAACAGATATATGGATCAAGGCAGTATGTAAATTTCCAAACTCTCCTTTTAGTATCTGCTCAATACTGTAAGATACATATAGGCTCTACCAGACCTCTCTGGAATGTGCAGCTTGTAATTGTCTGCAGAGACTCTAGCTAACCTGAAAGGAATAAATTTAGGACCACAAAGCTGTGGCTACCTTACCTTTTGATCTGCATTACTAGGTTATAGCAGAAATCATCACAGCTCCCTTGTTAAACAGGAGGTTTGCATTGTAAGCTAAGAAGTAACTGTTTTGCTTGGCAGGCCAGAGACTGCCTATCTTCCTCCAGACTACACTACAGCTACACTGACTCTTCTGAAAGGTTCTCAGTAGATCTATCGGATCACACAGGTTAATTTTAAAATTGAATCTTTAGCAGGGATAGCATGCCATTGTTCTGCAGTTCTTGATCTCCAGTGATGTTATTAAGCTCACAGATTCTCTAGAATAAAGAATCACTGATATTTTTTTTTGCATTGACTACATTGGAAACATTTTTCTTTTAAGGATTAATTGCTGCTATTATTTTCAGAATGGAAAGTTTTTCTTCATCAAGTGCTGACAAATAATATTCTACTGCACAAATACTCGTTGTAAGAGACTACTTTCAGTTCTTCTATAGGCTGCTTTGTGTCTTTCTAAATCTTCCTTCTGGTTCCCCATTATCCCTTCATATGTTTGCAAGCAAGGCAGTGCTATTGCACACTGTTTCCCAGTTTGATAAACCCAGGTAGGTAGCAGTACCTCTTGCTCTGCCTCAAACAATGTTTTCCAATATGGTATTTTCCACTGTTCCTTCCCCAGTGTGGGGACGAGTCAATAGTTCTTATTCCCAAGAGCAGCCCTGAAGTTGCCTTAGTGTATTACACTTTACAGCTTGAGCTTTCTGTGGTAATGAAAAGCTCCTGTCCTTTTCCCATATTCAAGAACAGAACAGATTTCAAATTGCTGGGCCTTTTCTCCACTGCTTATCTGAAGAATGGTTTAATGAAGCTATCCACACACGGGACTGCGTTATCGATGCTATTATACAGCAGGACACATCTCTGATGAAGGGCTATAATGCACATCCTGCATGTTTTTCATGCCTTGTTTCGGCAGTAAGTGGCAGTGGAAAATGCCAGGGAACTTCCTGCTCTTGTGGGAATTCCTACTAGTCTAGATCTCAAGCAGTAAAGTCACTGGGCTCCCCACTGAGTCTGTGATCTTACATCCCAGAGCCTCAGAGCTCAGGCTGGAGATAACAGAGTGGAAAGAAATCCAGCACTTGGGATTGCCAGGAATAAACTAAGGATTGAGAACTTGCCCTGAGAAAATGCTGGTATATATAAATGACCCAAACCCATCATAATTTATAAACACTTCAAGATGCAACTTCTCCCTCAGCTTCCCCAGAACACAGACTCTGGGACATTACTGTTATCAGTCTGGCTGAATTGGTGACTCCGGTGAAGAAACAGCAGGAACATCAATAGACATCTAACACTAGTTGACTGTGCATCTGGTCCCACCAGCCAACCAATGCACCTGTAAGGATTTTGCTTTTGGTGACTTTTTCAAAACCATGCAGAGTGCTAACTATTACCTAATTCTGAATTTGGCAGACCTGTCTCTTAGAAACAAGCCAGCAAATTTCATTTTTGTTGGTTCTGCTGTTTCCCATCACTGGTTTGCTCCTACCCCTCTGTAAAGCTCCCTTTTCCCACCTCCTTTTCCCCTGCATATAAGTCAGTTTACATCATATTCACCATTTCATGCTCTATGTGTTTTCAAGACTTTTGCAGTATAAACATATCTTGTCAGTAGGTTGTATTTACTGCCAATTCATTTACAATCTGACCCTGGAATAAGCACTTCAATTTTTTTCAAGTTAACATGGTTTGGGTTTTATATAGCAAATATTTTGTGTTGACTGCTTTTTGAACTGCCAGCCATTTGTCTATTATTAGCATCAGACCCTGACAACAGGAATATTCTGCTCATTAAATCACTGTTGAACAAAGAGTTTAAGTTTTATCATCAAGAAAAAAAAAGAAAGGCCTTTCATGTCATGAATGGTTCTCAGGAGATATGTGCTACCATTTGAAGCCAAAGCTAATAGGGTCTTCAGAAATACCATTTAATGTTTTCAGCTTGGTTTCAGCAAAGCAAAGGAATGCAGGTCTCGAAAGGACTTGCTGGATCATCAAGTCCACTTCTCACAGCACCACACAGTACAGTTCCTAGAGGCTTGGCTCATGTTTAGTTTCTCCATATCGATTGGCAGCAGATGACAATGGGGGAGCTGGATGGTCACACTCAAAGAGCTGCAGTCAAAGTTCGATGTCCAAGTGGAGAGCAATGACAAGTGATGTTCCTCAGGGATCGGTGTTGGCGCCAGTGCTGTTCATTATCTTTGTTGGTGACATGGACAGTGGGATTAAGTGCACCCTCAGCAAATTTTCTAATACCAAGATGTGTGATGCAATTGTCATCAAATGTTGGAGGGAAGGGATGTGCCATCCAGAGGGACCTTGATGGGCTTGAGAGGTGGGCATGTGCAAACCTCATGAAGTTCGACAAGGCCAAGTGCAAGGTCCTGCACATAGGTCAAGGTAATCCCATGCACAAATACAGGCTGGGCAAAGAGTGGATAGAAAGCAGCCCTGCAGAGAAGGACTTGAGAGTATTAGTGGATGGAAAACTAACTATGAGCCAGCAATGTGCACTGGCAGCCCAGAAAGCCAACCATGCCCTGGGCTGCATCAAGAGAAGTGTGGCCAGCAGTCAATGGAGGGGGTTGTCCCCCTCTACTCCAATCTCCTGAGACCCCCACCTGCAGTTCTATGTCCAGCTCTGGGGTCCCCACTAGAAGAAGAATATGGACCTGCTGAAGCAAGTCCAGAGGAGGCCTCAATGATGATCAGGGGCTGGAGCACCTCCCTTACAAGGACAGGCTGAGAGAGTTGGGGTTGTTCAGCTTGGAGAAGAGAAGTCTTCAGAAAGACCATATAGCAGCCTTCCAATACTTAAAGGGGGCCTGCAGGAAGGATGGGGAGGGACTCTGTATCAGGGAATGAAGTCATAGGACAAAGGGTACCAGTTTTAATCTGAAAGAGGGTAGATTTAGGTGAGATTTAAGGAAGAAGTTCTCTACTATGAGGGTGTTGAGCCACTGGAACATGTTGCCCAGAGGGGCTGTGGCTGCCCCCTCCCTGGCAGTGTTCAAGGCCAGGTTGGACGGGGCTTGGAGCAACCTGATCTAGTGGAAGGTGTCCCTGCCCAGGGCAGAGGGGTTGGAACTAGATGGTCTTTAAGGTCACTTCCAACCCAAACCACTCTATGAATCTATCATTCTGTCATATAGGCCCCCAAACTTCAAGGTACCACCCAGTCAAAGAGAATTGCAGATGCTCCATACAACTGAATGGTGGGGTCTCTAATTTAAACATCAAAATACATCTCAAAAGTTTGAAAACTAAACACCAGACCTCACTCAGATCTGACATGGAGAGGTCACCCACAAAACTAAACTACCATTTACATTCTCCCTCTCCTTGTGACTTCAGTCAGACAAAGGTGCCACATTTGTGCTTCCTGGCAAGGCAATGAATCCAGCAGCATTCCTTCTGTAGCGAAACTTTCAGGGGTAGCTGATCTCTCTTTCAAAGAGGTGTCATCCCTCCAGACATGCCCTGAAACTTGCAATAGACACTCAGCAGCAGCCTTTTGCAGTCAGTGAAACTGATATCTTAAGCCTATTTGTTTCTTGTGCTGAGGACAAGGCAATGGACCTCTGCACACTGAGTAAAGTCAAATTCCTGCATGTGTACTGCAAACCAAGAAGAGTAAATAAAGAGTGTTCATTTCTGTGAGACAGTAAATACTCTGGAAAATCAACACATTGATTTCACACCTGGCCCCACCATTCAGCCAACCCACCTCTTCCATAACAATACGGAACACTCAGTATAACTATTACTATAACAGCAACCTTCAGGTGTCTGCTTAGAGAGGAAAAAAAGATTCATACCATCCTGGTTTTGAGAATGCATCTTTTAATACTAGGATGGCAAATAGGTGAAGAAGGAAGTCATCACTGAAGACAAAATGCAGTGCTCATTTTGCATCCAGTTGCTGTTCAGAGGAGCAATACTACTTCCAAGTTATTAATAGCACCATAGTGTAATAATAATAATAAAGAAATACATCTGGATGAAATCAGAAGAGGGGAGTAGAACCACATGTGCACAGGGAACCCAAGCATGTCCCAGGCTCGTCCTAGGCTCACTCACATATTTTGGTACAGAAAAGCCAGTGTATTTTGTTGAGAGGGGAGGAGGAAGCCAGCCAGAAAGCACTTGAAACCTGGAGTTCTGCTACTTTTAAACTAAACATCAGTACATTTCTGCTTATCTCTTTACCCCTGCAAAGACAGCTTTTGCTGAATATCCAAATGTTAATGGAACAAGCCCACAGGGAAGTCAGCCAAGCCAAGTATCCCTGCCCAGAACTAGCTTTTCTCCTTGATTGCTCCCTTTTTTCATTTGTCCAATGTTTCCCAGCCTGTCTCTTTCTCCTTATTATGTACAGAGATCATCCTGACATCCTCCTAATTCATCTTGACTTGTACAACAGGCTCCCCCAGCCCTAGCTGCCTCCAAATGCATGTGGTTTGCAGCGATTAGGCAAGGCAGATAACAATTGCTTCTCACATACAAATCTCAGTATGGATGTTCCTTGACAGGGAAAAGGGAACTGCCTGCATTGCTCTGCCCTTGAAGGGGGAGGATGAGCCAAGATGGAGTAGCTCAGTGACTGGGGCAACATGAGTTTTCTCAGCTGTGCATGAGCAAAGACATCCTTGGACATGAGTGACAAAGATAGCACCATCCTGCACTGTCTTCCCTCCACTTGTCAATCAAGTCCAGCAGACAACCAAACACCATTGTTGTTTGAGAAGGCAAAACCCAGTCAAAGTAGCCAGCCAAATACATCACTGGAGGGAAGCACCTTGTTTGTCTTGCACAGGGAGATAACTGAGGGCAGCTGTGACCTGCAGGGTAGCCAGGGCAGGTCTTCCCAGTTCTGCCCTCTCTGGCTTGCCTGAGGGCAAGGCATCTTGCTAGCCTAGATTTTGCTGAATTTGACCAGCATCATACAACTTTGTGGAGGGATGTAAGAGAGCCCAGTGGCTTTCTGATATGGTGCATTGACTGCTGCTTTAACAGCAAGTCCAAAAATGTTGTTAAGGTAAAGTCTTTCATGCACTTGCTCAGCACAGTGAGAGCAAGCAACTGTGAGCTTTGCACACTGAGGAAACTGCCTGTAAAGAAGTTTTGCTTTCTGCTTACCAGACCCTCATTCCAATGGGTGCCCTTCTTTCACATATTAAGAGACAATCATGGGTTTGTTCAGCTTCTTCTATGAGTGGGTTGTTCCAGCTGGGATGAGCAGTGGGCTGGTTTGCTTGTCACACAGCCTGGCTGAGGTAGGCATACCCTCCTTAGGCTGATAAGCATAATGTGTACAGGGATGAATTGGGGCCTTTGTCATTTCTATTGAAGTCTGCAACAGAGCATGAAAAATTCAGGATCCATGAGACCAGAAAGAAGGAACCAAAGCTGTGGGGATGAGGACCCTTTGGGAGGAGAGGTCCATCTGTGCTCCATAGACTGTTTAAACTTTTTTTCTGTAATGATCACTACCACCAAATTTAATACTTGATAACCAGCCACCAAATTAAAGTGTTTTCCAAGACTCTAGAGTTGCCCTACTTAGTCTGAGCATCAGCTTTATCCAGGGTGTGTCACAAACAAAACCTCTGGGAACCAAGATAAAACGTCTCATTTAGCTGCCTTCTTCCCTCAGCTCTCACTGTGGGGATAAAGGAGTTCTCACCAGGAGCTATGGGATGGAGAAAAACTTGTGGACAATGATCCAAGGTAAGGCAAATGACCTGAGAATGGTCCAAGCATGGTCCTGGGGAAGGAGGGAAGGCCTCATGGCAGGAAGGACCCCAGGAGCAGGGAGATACTTGAGCTCCATCCATCCTTGCTCCTGCCACCTCTTGGGTCTCCCTGTGTAGTGCCATACAGAGGGGAGCTCCTCTGCAAGGATCCCAACCATCTGGCCTCCAACCCAACCCATGTCACTTTAAAGTATTCCTACAAATGAGTAAGAGAAAGAAAAAATTTCACTACAGAAATCCCCTGACATTATTTGGTTTAGCTGGTGTGAAGCAGAGAGCTCATGTTAGCATTTCTGGGGAAAGTCCAGGTGGGTCTACTAAGTGATCCAAAGCAGACAGCCAAGAACTGGTACAGCTTTTAATCCCATTGAGCTGAGCAGAGGGATGACCTCTGCTCCCCTAGGACCTCATCCCAAATGGCCATACTCTGCAGGAAGGATGAGGGCTTTTCCTAGGGAAGGGGAGTGTTGAAATCCCTTCAGGTTAGTAGAAAATCTGGAGCAACTATAATGGTTTAGGGCTCTGTTGCAGGCTGGAAAGCCTGCATGCCAGGTGCTGCAGAGATTTAGCAGGAGACAATGTCCCTTCCCCTGCAGAAAGAAGCATGAGTACATGGCTGAATACAGGCAGCACATAAGGACAAATCAAGAAAGCAGATAAAGACCTATCTCAGGTCTGCCCCAGAGGTGAGACAAGAAATTCCCTTTTGCTTTGCCACAGCAGAGGAACAAACAAGCCCTTCCTGCTGGAAAGCATGTTTGGAACCCAAAAACTTCAGAGGGAAATAATCAAAAGAGGAGACCAGTACATAGGCCCTCTGACAGAACACAGCTCTCCTAGATTAATGGGGCAGCCTCTGCCTCTAGCACACCAGAGCTCCCTCCATCCTCTTAAATACAGCAGCTTACGTATCCCTTCACAGCTGCCTAGCCCAGGGGCTAAAAATCACTATCCTGCCTCCCTGTCAGACCACAGTTTTACTGTTGCACAAGCAGAAATCCAGGAAAACCTCCTCTGCCCCAGAGCAGCTGGGGTTGCACTGTGCCTCTGTTCGGCCCCAGGAATCACCCTGACCGACCAGCCCCGTTACCCTCAGCTGCTGTTCACCCCCAGCCATGACATGGCAGAAAGCTGGGAAACCAGAGCTTGCTGCCAGCAAGCTGAGCTTCAGCAGGCTCTGCAGATCCTAAATACAGGCCCCATGATCCAGGTCAGGGAGTAATTGGTCCACAGATAGTAAAGCTACTGGGAAATGTTCTGTTCCTTACACCACATGGACATCCCAGACAGAGGGCTTTCTCCAGCAACTCCTGTGTCTAGGCAAACAAAATCTAGGTGGGAGGGTGCAGCTGTCATAAAAGCCATCATCTCTCAGAAGTACTGGAGAACTGACTGTTCCTCACATGATCTGATTCAGCAGTTGATCACCACATCATGGGAAAGCTGCAGACTGGCTCCAGTGCAGACGTGTGAATGAAAATAAGGATTTATGGTGCAGCAAACAGCAGGTGATTACAGTTTGTCTCAATAGTTACCTGGGGACTAACGACCTTACACAGATGAAATGGTGAGACTATTAAAGCTGATTTACTGAAAATACTCAAGTAGTCCTCTGACAGCTGGACAGACAGGGATGGTGCTAGAATTGCTGGTTGAAGCAGTATCTGTCAGCACACTGCCAGGGAAATATGCTTCAGGAGTGGAGTCTGCCACACATGATGCTTGTAGAACTTCCCGGAGCAATTTTGCTTGTAGTGAGTGATTTGTAAGGATGAGAATAAGGAACTCTCTTTTTCTTCAATTATCTTCCCACTTCCCCACTGTTTTAATGAACTCCATTATCATCTGCTAAACAAATGCCTGCCTTGCTCTGCCCCTGAAGGGGGAGTATGAGCCAAGATGGAGTAGCTCAGTCACTGGGGCAATACAGCCTAGTAAGGAGCATTATTAGTATGGAACCAAGAGGAGCAAGAAGAGGAGGAGGAAGTGCCTACTTTGCCTCAGTCTTTAGCAGTGGAACTGGCTATTCCCTGGACACCCAGCCTCATGAAGTAGGAGATGGGGAAAGGAAGCAGAATGAGGTCACCACAATTAAAGAGAAAGTGGTCAGAGACCTGCTACACCACTTGGATGCACACAAGTCTGTGCGACCGGATGGGTTACACCCAAGGGTGCTGAAAGATTTGGCAGATGTGCTTGTCAAGCATGATTTACATAGAGTCATGGCTAACTGGGGAGGTCCCATCAGACTGGAGGGTAGCAAATGTAACATCCATCTATAAGAGAGGCAGAAAGGAGGATCCAGGAAACTATCGACCTGTCAGTCTGACCTCAGTGCCAGGGAAGGTCATGGAGCAGGTCATCTTGAGTGCCATTAATAGTCATATAATAGACAACCAGAGGATCAGGCCTAGTCAGCATGGATTTATGAAAGGCACGTCCTGCCTGAGAAACCTGATCTCCTTCTATGACAAGATGACCCTACTACTGGATGAGAGAAAAGCTGTGGATATTGTCTACCTGGATTTTCAAAAAGCATTCAACACAGTTCTCCACAGAACTCTCATAAAAAAACTGGCTGTTCATGGCCTGGATGAGCAAACAGTCTACTGGGTCAAGCACTGGCTGGCTGGACGGTCCCAGAGAATGGTGGTCAATGGTGTTAAATCCAGCTGGCGGCTGGTCACAAGTGGTGTTCCTCAGGGCTTGGTGTTGGGACCATTTCTGTTTAACATCTTTGTTGATGATCTTGATAAGGACATAGAGTGTCTCATCAGTACGTCCGCAGATGACACCAAGTTAAGCGGGAGTGTCATCTGGATAAGGAGGCTCTACAGAGAGACTTGGATAGATTGGATCAGTGGCCAACGTTAACGGGATGAGCTTCAACAAGGCCAAGTGCCCGGTTCTGCATTTGGGCTACAACAACCCCATGCATGGCTACAGGCTTGGGGAGATGTGGCTGGAGCTGTCTGGAAGAGAAGGATCTGGAGGTTCTAATTGACAAGCAGCTGAACATGAGCCAGCAGTGTGCCCAGGTGGCCAAGAAAGCCAACAGCATCCTGGCTTGTATCAGAAATAGTGTGACCAGCAGAAGTAGGGAGGTGATAGTCCCCCTGTACTCTTCACTGGTGAGGCCACACCTGAGTATTGTGTCCAGTTTGGGGCACCTCAATACGAGAGAGATATTGAGGTGCTGGAGTGAGTGCAGAGGAGGGCAGTGAAGCTGGTGAAGGGCCTGGAGAACAAATCCAATGAGGAAAATTGAAGGAGATGGAACTGTTTAGTTAGAGGAAAAGGCTGAGGGGAGACCTCATGACTCTGTACAACTACCTGAAAGGACATTGTAGAGAGGTTGGTGCTGGTCTCTTCTCACAGATAATTAGCGATAGAACAAGAGGGAATGGCTTTAAACTGCAACAGGGGAGGTTCAGACTAGACATTAGGAAAAAATTTTTCACAGAAAGAGTGGTCAGTGGAATAGGCTGCCCCGGGGAGGTGGTGGAGTCACCATCCCTGGATGTGTTTAAGGATCATTTGGATGAGATGTTGGGGGATACAGTATAGGGGAGAACTTTGTAGATGCCCTTTGTAGGGCTGATGGTTGGACTTGATGATCCCAAGGGTCTTTTCCAAGCTGAATGATTCTGTGATTCTGTGATATTAGGAGGCTGCAGGAGAAGAAATCTGGTGACATATGGGAGAGGGAATTTCAGGCAACTGGATTTTTCTGGGGCAGATACTCCCTATGAACTTTCAGTGGGCAAGAGAAACAAAAGCCATCGAGTTGCAGATCTAGATGGAGTTCTTATCGCAGACCATGATCCCTAAGTCTCTTATGGCTGAGGGAACACCTTTGCAGTAACTTCTTCTCAATTAAAGAAAAAGTTTTTTCCAATATGGAAAACTGATCTCATTTGGAGCCTGAAAAGTCAGTACATCTCTAATACAAACGAGACTAGAAAAAGAAGGAGAGCTCATTGAGGAAATAGCATTAAGATATGAGCCCTCATTTTTATAAGATGTCTCTAGTGTACAACTGCAACACACAGCAGAAAAAAAAGCCAATGTTCTTAATAATTCAAGAATGAAAGGACACCACAGCCAGAAGCTGATTAAATGGTCACATAAAAGTGGGTTGGGAAAAAAAAAAATATTCTTTTCCCCTTACTATAAATCTCAACCATTTTCCTAGTCCTCACTGAACAAACATCTCTGTCCTAACTTTCTGAATATCAGCCAAAAGAACTCACTTTTAAACTCTGCGAAGGATCACAAATTGAAAGAGGCTGCCACTCCTTAGAAAGTCAGGATCAGAATAAAAAACTCCCCTGATAATTGGAGAGATAGTCCTAACCAACATTAAATTGGGTAAATTCAAGTAGAAAGTATTACCATCATAAGGAGAAATCAAGTGTGGAAACAGGAAGAATGATTAGCTATGCACTGACTGAACAGGCGTAAAATGATCACGTCATAAACTCAACAAGTCAACAGTGTGATGCCACTGCAAATAAAAAATTCTTTCTAAGATGTATTATCACAAGTGTTATGTGTGCATAACACAAGAGCAATGATTTCACTCTTCTGCAATACTGTATTCATTCTGGGACACCACGATTAAAAAGACGTAGAAAACTGGAAAAAGTCCAAAGGACAGTAATAAGAATAATCAAGGTATAGAAAATATGGCCCAGGAAGAATAGATGAAGGAAGCAGATTTGTTTAGTCTACCAAAGAGAAGGCTAAAGAGAGATGTAATAGCAATCTTCTCACATTTAAAAGGTCAGGAAGATGATGATCAATGTTCTCCATGTTCACTAATGTTCCAAGTAAAAGAAAAATCCATTTTTCTCAAGACAAGGTAGATTTAAAGGGGATATTAAGAAAGCTTTCTGACTATGAGCATAGTTAAACATTGCAGCATGTTACCTAAGGAGGGTTTTTTATAAGAAGTCAGGCAAACCACCATAAGCATTGTCTGGGAATAATCCTCCTGCCTAAGTGCAGAGTGATGAAGATCTCTGCAGGCCCATTTCAGCACTACAAGACTATAATTAATCTATAACTTTTCGCATTAACATTAGACCCAGAAAAAAACGCAACACCTCTGGCTTCTTCAGCTTTAGAGAGGCTAAACTGACCTTACTGACAAAATTCCATCCTTGGGTCACCTGCACCTTTCTTTGTTGCTGAGAGCAAAATCAAATTAGGATGCGTTTAGCAGATGAAATCTGATAAATACATAACATACACGCAAATGAACTTGAATGCACACTTTCCTCTATGCTCATAAGATACCACAGTTTGACCCTGAAAGCTTTTCAGAGCTGTTAGACTCCCAATGCCACGTGCAGAATGAAAAAATGTTTGCAATACTTTAGTATGGTGAGTTACATTTACATTTCAGCAGCCCTTTTCTTAGTTCAATAATAAGGATCTTTCCTAAAACTTCTTTCCAGAAAAATGTTATCCTTTTGGATTCAGTCCTGGGCTGGAAGAGTGAGCTGACAGGAATTTGAATGTCTTCGAATGTTTGGACATCCCCTGCCCCTGGAGCATTCAGGCCCATTAGCCATCAACTAGATATCCAGGATTCTTGCCCAGCCCTGGAGATATTCCAAAGCACTCTACAAAGTTTGTTAGTCTCCATTGCAATCTTGGAATCTCCCTTTATATATTTATTCTGTCACCATAAAAACACTGCATCCTTTGGGGAAGAAAAACAAATAGCAAATAAATTCACAGGTGAAACTTAATTGAGAGGCGTTAGCAATAGTAGGGGAGACAGAGGAAACAACTGGGTTTAGGGAGATTTTAAAACACACTCTGAGCATACTAGAACAAGCAAAGAGCCAGACTGGGGAAAAAGCAAGCAAATTAATTTGGGGAAAATAACCTGAAAGAAAGATTTGCTCTAGGAGAGCAGGAGCTGGAAGCAGTAGTGCTGGCAAAGTCTTAGGAATGGCAGCAAGCAACAAATTATGTCTGAGCTTGGAGACAGCAGGAGCTGCAAGGTGCTGTAAACCTGGGGAAACAGAGCACATGCTGTTATTAGGGAAAAATCACAAGCTTTTTATTCCATACCAGGTGACTGAGGGAGAGCTGAGCACGCACAAGACCAATGTGATCAAGCAATACCCGTTTATTACAACTAAGAAAGCCCTTTTATAATGTTCTCCTGCACATGTGAGTAACATGCAGTACAAGTCCTCAAGATTGGACAGTTAACTTAGCCCGCGCTTTAAACCTTCTTATGATTGGATAAAATGTGCCCCATCAGCCTTGCCAGGCTTCCTGCCTTGTGTAACTTCCTCTTCCGTCCCAACCCCTTCCAGGGGTTGTTTGTCTCATCAAGTTTCTCCCCCCTCATTCAGGGTCACATCCTATCTCATTCTTGCTCGGCTGAGGCTCTTATCAGTCTTGTTCTCATGCAGGATTGCTCACATGGCCATTCTCTCGCAGAAAGCCCTCTAGAATCCCAACAGGTGACAATCAGATAGCTCAGTACTCTTTCTTGGGGGATTCCTCCCTGCACATCCCAGCAACAAGCCATTTGGATATTTTTCTCAGGCATTCCTGTAGCAGAAGATACTGGTTTCTCCCTCCACCCTGGCATGTCTTGTGGGCCTAGTACCAGTACTAAACCCATCCTCACTCCCAACCTTCTTGGGGCTGAAATACCAGGCACATTCACTGTATCTCTGAAATCCCAGAGAGACTCAAACCCTTGCAAGAAGTAATAGAGCAAGGCACAGCACCCCTCTGTTACAGCTTGGGATGGGGAGGGGGAGAAGTGCCCTTGAATGCAAATGCAGCCTCTAGCTCCAGTACTTGGGGATCAATTCATTATTTCATTCAGCTGCTGCATGCATGAAGAAAACCTGTCTGATCCTTGCCTTTGCTTCATTTCTGCCTTAATTGTCCCAGCCTCCTTTTCCAATCCCTCTGCCAAAGGCCTTTCAATCCTAGTGCTGCCTGGGTGCTGTTCAGAATCCAGACTTGGCACATTGCAAACACCATAATCAACCATATTAGCAGGGAATTGGGGAGCTGTCTTGAAAGAAACAGAAATCATCCCTCCTGGTCCATAACACTCCTTCACTGCATACAAATGTATGCAAGTGAGGTCAAAACAGTGCTCAGAGTTGTGTATCAGTGAAGGAAGAGACAGAGAAAGACTGCAGGGAGCCAACTTGATTTGCAATTGCACCCGGACCAAGAAATAAACAACATCATTACCAGCAAATTGAAACCAGATCAGGGTCTGAGCATGGACTTGAATCGTAATAGGACCCCAATGCTGCTCACAGAGAGCATGGTTCTGGGGGAGTTCAGAGAGGGTTTGTCATGATGATAGATGTTGTCCCCAGATATTTATACAGTGGTATTAAGCTGCTCAGCAAATGCACAGAGAGCCTAATAGCCAACATTCAAAAAATTCCTATCTGTGCTCCAGCAATACATCATCCTTCAGCCACCGCAGATGCAGGGCCCCCACCACCATCAGAGGGGTCTTGTGCTTCCTGGAGGGAAAAGCAGCTAGACAAGCCATCCACAGTCATGGGGGTGTCCCATTCACAGTCTACTTGCATGCTGTAGACAGATGTCAGCTGGTGTTTCTTGTGGTTCAAGGATGTGGGTCAAAGTCAGGGCTGGTTTACCAAAGAAGTTCATTAGAGGTTGTCAAGAACAAGTGCTTCAGAGCCACAAGTATTTAAATAACTAACTCATAAGCTTGGGGTTAGACAATGCTTGGAGTGGAGGGTGGGATTCCTTTGCCTGCCACAGATGCTCTGTGATGCCAGAGAATTCAACAGGGACCTACACAGCCCCCTCAGCAGGGATGTTAATTAATTCCTTCTACAGACCATCCACATCTCCCCACATCTTCCTTCACTACATGCAGTTCTCCCTCTCCTTCAGCCAAGGTAGTTATTGTTCAGCTCACTGATTTTGACCACACATAGGTGAATAAAATATGTTCAGGATAAATTTTTTTTTGGCAGAAAATAGTTTTCTGCAATAATATTTATTACTAATTGTTGACATAATGCTATAAATATACATTTTCCCAATTATCCTAAAATTCAAAGTTGTGGGAAAACACATGAAAGCTTTTCTTTTTTCCCCTTAGGAAAATGCTTCTTCCATGGTACACCAAGATCTGTACCTGGCAGGTACCAGGTCCACAACACACAGAATGAGATGAAGAAAAATGCTGGCTCGAGGGAACTCAACTCAAGAATTCCTTTCCATGAGAGGATAAATGTAAGCTCTGGTGGGGTTACAGCAGGCAGAATATAAGAGGTCCAAGTCTCTACAGTACTACAGGCATCCCACACCTTAATGCTTGTCTGCTCCACCCTACTTCCAGACCCTTGCTGCACGGTCAGACCCCATCCCTTCACAGCCCAAACCTCAATGCAGACCATGCAATCTGTTTCCATTCACAGCCAAGACTTGCCGAGTTGCCAAATCAGCCACTTCCTTGCCAGTTCCATACATTCTCATCCCAAAGGAAAGCAGGATCTGTAGATTACAATTCCCACAAAATGAAATATCTGTATTATGTTCATGTTAGGGGCTGCTTCAGAAAAGAGTGTCTGAGAAGGCAGTCCCTGCCCTGCTGTAGGCTGTCTACAGGGCTGGTCTGCAAACGAAGTGACCCACAGGGACCCTGGGGCTCTTCCAGCCCCCCCGCAGCTCACTCCAGCTGCCCCTGGGGACCTCAGGCAAACACAGAGCCTGTGCACCACTGCTGTACTGGCACAACCCCTTGATTTGAAGGTGGGGCCCGAAACAGGGCTCCCATGGCCATGCCACATCAGAAGATACCTTAATGACCACAGCAACAACACTGCTCTGGCCTATACAATTTGTCACATCCAAGCTTGAACAACTGCACATCTCCACAGCCTGCAGCATCACTAAGCTGTGAAGGGAGATTACTGCACAGTGTAGGATACTTAATGCAAGTTAAATGATGTGCCAAGAGCATACAAAGAACTAGCGATACAGTCATAGGAAATCCAAGAAGTCCTGAATTCAGTTCTGACATTAGGTGTCTCAGTCTAAAGAAGCTGGGTGCCTAACTCCTTTGGGCAGCTCTGGAAACCCAGGTTTCATCTGCAAGAGGGGCACTTGATTAGGGGAGAGGGAAAAGGCTGATGTCGTGCAGGCAGCCCTGAACGTCAGGAGTTCTGGATTTAGTTCCTGACAGTTTGTTTTTCCTTCCCCTGTATGTACTCAAGCACTCTTTAATTCGGCTTGAGTGACGATTCCTGTCTCAGAGGTGCTTGGTGAGCAGCCAGCAGCAACACAGTAATAAAACACCTTCCCATTGCTGATAAGAGAGCATAAGGGAATTGTGCTGTAAAGCACCCGCCCCGGAGAAGGAATGTAGGTAGCCTGCAATGGATCAAGTCCAGCTTCTTCACTCCTCTTTCCCTCCCCCAAAATGGCCTGAGCAATGAAGCAGCAAAACCCTCCCTTGCTGGTCTTACTCATTTGACAGCTGGTTTTTGCAGTTTTGGCTAGAACAACACACAGTCACAACCTACACTCATAACACTGCTTACCTACCATCTTTCCTTAGCCAGATGGGAAACAAATCACCATAGGGATGGCCCTCTACTTGGGGCCTGGGAGGCTCACTCAGGAATCAACTCATTCCGAAAACCTCTTCTATGTTTTTTGGGGCTAGATTCAGCCTCTATCCAAAGGCAAAAGCTGTGTGGCCACAAGACACCACACTCTGGAGCACCTTTGGCCCTGGGTGGCACAAAGATGAGTCTAAGGGCCTCAGGACAGAGCACCCCTGGCCCCACACCAGCTGATGGATGGTTGGAGGGTACCAGGGACCATTTGCATCCAGGGACACTCAAAGTCACACCTCATGGTTTGTAAAAGAAAATGCTTCAACTGTAGGCTTAGCACTTTTAATTTGTAAAACACTGTAAACAGCAACTCTGGAAAGGAGAGGGCTTCATTTCTAACTCCCCTGAGACAAAGTAGCCTTGACACTGCAACACCTGAGCCACTGAATTTTTCAGCTAGCCACGTACTAGGGAACTGGTTCAAGGTCAGAGAGAGACAGGGATGCCTGTTTCCTCTGCCAAATATGTTTCTGTTTAGGCTGTAAATTAATGCAGGCAGGGCCTTTCTCTGGGCAGGGCCTTTCTCCAGGCAGGACCCTGCAGAGCACCATGGACTTGAGCATAAACCTCCAACAGCAGTAGCGACATAAGCAGCCAAGTAAGGTTTTACAAGCTAGTCAGACACCTGGTTATGAAGCCCCAGTGGCTGCATGCATCCCTTTATAGCAGGATATAGGAGGGCAGAGCCTATATATGGCACCTTTGTGCATTTCCCAAAGCTATCATATTCTCCCAAACAACTGCACATGGGAGGTGATCCCCAATCCAGTGGGACAGATGCTGGACCCCAAATGCAGGAAAAGGTGTGGTGGAAAAACTCTGAAATTACTTTCATTTAGGCACCTGGCTTTTGGTCATGAAAGTACTTACCTTTAGTAGTATTGGTATATGACCATGAGGGAGTGTTTCCCAGGAATGCAAGAGTTTAAGGGATGAAAAACTCAAGATGATCTTTCAAGAGAATCTGGGGAAAATACACCACTTACTGGCACAGCCCAGCTGCTGTACTTCCTCGTCAGCAAGCAAAGCTGCTTTTTTAGGGACTGAAGGAGGAAAACTCACTCAAACCACTGGAATATTTGACAGTTTGTGCAGGATAGATATGTTGGCAAGAAGGGAAACACTCCTCCCCACCCCTTTTTAAAATATTTAAATCTTTTACTTTTTTCTCCTCCTTCCTAAACTTACAGGGATTGTGTGGAAATTTGGACACGAAAACACTATCCAGAGCTAACTCCAAAACATTCACATCACTGTTCCTTTCACATATGCCTGTCTGTAGAGTCCCAGGCAAGCAGTGGACTCCAAGGGGAGTTCATCTCACAAGTGGTAAGATTAAGTCACAAAATGTTGCCTCTAGATCCATCATCCTCCGACGCAAAGCCAAGTCTGATATTTCTAGGAGCACAGTCAGACCACAGCAACATTTCCATCCAAGCAGAGATGAAGTAACAGACTTGGTCTGGTCCTGTTTGGCTTCAGTAACTACCAATAAAAAACAAGAATGCAGAATGGTCACAGGCTTGCTGATAATTTGGGATGTTTCAATTTGTGAAACAAGCTCCACTTTTCTCTCATGACTAGCCATGGAATAACAAACAGACTGACCTAGTTTCACTGCTTTTGGATTGTCAGATTGATTTGTTCTCAGATGTTATAGGTTACATACTGCTTTACAGAGACATTCAGCAAAGCAGAAACCCAGATAGCTCCATGAACTAATGACACAGTTTCCTAAGGATTTCAGTCTCATGGTAGTGCAAGCCTGAAGTTGCAGCATGGTGTGTTTCTTCTTAGCCCTCTCCCCTCTCCCTCCTTTTTTTTTTTTTTTTTTCTTTTTGTTTTTGAAGGGGGGAGTAAGTTTATAATGCCTAATGAGTTCAGCTCCCTGAAGTTTTGCCCCTTGCTCAAAACATTAACAATGTCTTGCCACTCTCTTCAGCTACTTATTTTCACAAAACATATTGAAACACTGTTACCTTTGAGAACTGTGCTTTCTGGTAAATTTCTCTGTTGCCACAGAAGAACACTGGATGGGAGAGATCAGAAGAAACTAATATATGTACAAATGGATTAATTTCATAACCTTTGTTTTAGGAAATGAGTATATATTAAAAAAAAAACCAAAAACAAAACAACAAAACAAAACAGGAAAGAGTGAAAGTTACTGAAAATAAGGATGAGACTAGAAACAAATCATAGCCAACATGGGCAGCAACACATCATTCAGTGAATAAAGGTAGTGCATGTGTTTTCTACAGCTCAGCTGAGTCTGGTGGGATGGTCTACTCTTTGCAGAACAGATTCAACTTTAATTCATTGCTCTTTGCAGAACAGATTAAACTTTAATTCATTGCTTGACATTATTTTTATTGTTAACCTGTATGGCCCTGGAAAGAAAAGGGTTTAAATTACAAAAAAAATGGTTCACAGACTTAACTAGCTTTGTGAACCCATAAAACAGTTTGCAAGGTTCATAAAACCTCAAAAGCCAGAAAATCCTCTACCCCTGATTTCCTCCTTACTTCAGTTCCAGTCTCACTTCACTCATTGCAGGATGTTATAAGCTCCCCTCCTCGAACGTGCTGTAACTTATACACTCAGAGCTGATTACGTTGCCTTTACTCGTTCTTGACATCTCCATGCTGGATTGGAGCCTGAATTTGAGCAGAATCCCCCATGTAATGAACCTGACCCTCCTACTCGCCGGCTGATTGTGAATGAGCACTGGTGGAGTTACTTGGCTTTTGCTCTGATGCCAAGCAATTGTTTGCACAACAGCATATAAGTCCCTAATGTATCAATCTCTATTTTTCTTTTCCATTCTGCTGAATGAAAAGAAATCCTATTCAGCTCCTGGGCAAGGGGAATGCATCCTCTCTGCAGCATCTCCAGCTGGGTACCAAGTGATTAGGGGAGAATAGGAAATCTTTATATTTTAACGCAAGCAGCAAGCCTGAAGCAGCCTCCACCTCCTAAGGGCCACATTTTCTGGCCCAGTAAAGCTCTGAAAAAAGAATATTTTCAGAGGGAAATAATTTACACTGAAATACATCCTGTGAGAATGTTCCCAGAGCCCTGAATTCCTGTTAGATTCCATGACCCAAGTCCATATGTCCCATAACCTGTGTAGCCAGTAGTTGTCAGTTCAGGCTGCTGCCAAACCCCAGGCATGTGGTTTCAAGCCTCTTATAGGAAACATGGTGGAACCACTGAAGTGAAAATGCCCTGGCCATTTTTTTCTTCCTGACATTACTACAAAGGCAGATGAGGTCTGGAGGCTGTACAGAGCAGAGGGTCTGGACACACAGTAAATACATGAAGCTTCCATTGTATTTTCAGGGGCCCATGCTCACAGCACTCTCAGTGCACTTCTAAAAGGGCTTCACTGAAGGCTATCTAAGGTTTGCTTTACCCTTCATGTAAACCTTCATGGTGCCAGTGCAGGGAGGTACCAGATGGAGTCCATGGAGAAGACCCACCTGCACATGGTGCTTTTTGTCAGCAGAGCAGCAGACAAAGGCATCAGCAGTTGATCTGGTGCCTCCTGGGTCATCCTGACAAGGACAGTGACTACTGCCTCAGCTGGTCCAAAGCAGCATTCCCACAGTGTTTTGCACTGAAAAGGCAGGATATATTTCCATCCTCACTCCTTGAGAGAGCATTGCAAGACACAGACTGACAAATTTGGTTCTGTCTATGGCAAAGGCTGAAAACACTCTCAAGGGCCTTTTCTGTGCCATCAGTGGTTGCTGCAGCTGAGGACTGGGGCACTGGTCACCTTTAAGCAGTGTTCATGCATGGGGCATGTGAGTTGCAGATACATTAGAAACAGAACCTCTGAGCTCAGGTTCTCCTCATGAGGGCAATTTGGACTGGCAGGAAAATTCAAACACTCGTGCTTCCAAACTCCAGGGTTTGCAGAGGAAGCCTGTGGTAATGCTATGGGAAGACAGACAGAAAAGAGGCTGACTCACCAATGAGAAAGTGCAGCCCAGACTGAGGATATCAAAGGAAAAACAATGAAATAGGAGAATAAAATACCTCCTAGCTAATGCCAGTAAAAATGAACCAGGGACCTGCCACCCTTGAACACAGACAGAATTGCAAAATTCCCTTGACTACCTACAAAAATAAAAATCAGACCCATATTATCTTTATTAAATTAAGGAAAATGTACACATTGGTCTGAGGCAAGCACCAGCAAAAAAAGCTTCAGCTCAAACAGCAAAAGGTTGGCAAAGATGCCAGCAAGTGAAAAACTTCTCTTAGAGCAGAAGCTGTGTAGTCTATAGGCAGTGCTGCTGGGTCTGCAACCCATGCCTGGGGGCAACCACAACAGCCTGGGGGCAACCACTGCTTGACTAGGGCAGCAACTGGGGGAGCCCACCCTATGACTATCATGCACAGGGTGGGTACTCACTGAGGGCAGCAGGAGGCAAGGGCACAGAGCCTTAGCTTTTCTACACAGCAAAAGACTACCAAGACCTTTTTGAAACAAATCTTTACGTACATGCTATGCATCTATTGTTTATAACGTGATGGAAGTACTAAATAAATCAAATACTTTTCAGTAAACACTTGTTAATCAGTCTTGATGAACAGAAGCACAGTTTTAATTGGAATTTAATTGCTGTATTAGTCATTTACTGAACATACATCTTGCATTAATGGTGGCATTTCCTTTTCCCACAAAGCACATTTGGTATTTCTCAAAAGACAAACAAATGCTTCTAAAGTCTCTTGAAGAAGACCCAGAATCTTTCATGCACAGCAGCTCCCATTGTGCCAAGAAACCCTGAGCTGTTTGAAACATGGTACTAATCACAATCACTGCCAGCAGTCACAGACCTTTATCCAAACAGGGAATTTTAACTCACCGAAACAAATGAGTTACTTATGGAAAAGGAACCCCCCCATTTTGCAGCCACCACATCCAAATAGGCAAACAGACTCTTTCTGTAAACCAATATGGATAAGTGGCTGCAATTTTCCTAAGTTACCTTTAAAATGTGGGCTTTATTTTCAGTTCAGCCAGAAGTGACCTTGTGTGACTTTGGTTCTGGTCTTTCCTCCTCAGTCTGCAAATTATTATTCTGTAATAGGCAGAAGGACCTCGTTCATATTACCAGTGTGCTGTAGCCAATGTGCTATTTCTTGGAAAGAACAAGGCTGCCTGAGTCCAGGGCTAGAGTCTGAGTGTACTCAGTGAGTTACATTCATTACATAGCAAGAACAACTGAGAAAAAATAAACACTTCTCAAGTCTATGACTAACTGAAGCTGTAAATTTCAAACACTTATTACAGAGTCATAGCTTAGTAAAACAACACGAGATGTGTTACATATCAGAGGGTAACCTTTAAAGAAGGACTTATGCTCTAGGGAAAGTTTTAAAACAGAACAGGATGAAGTTTATATGCCTTTTTTTCATGTGGTTCTTATAATTAACCAAACTGTCACAGAAAATCATCCTAGAGGTCTGGATTCAATCCAACCTTCTAACACATATGTCCCATCATCCTCTCCACTACTGAAGTATCCATACCATATTAGTTAAATAATTAGAACTGGTGAACAATTTTTCAACTTTTTTTTTCCAGCCACTCTGTTTACAAATTTCCTCTAGGCAGATAGTGGGGATTTATCCCTCTTTTCATTTAATAGAGCCAAACATAACTTCTCCCAAGGGACCAGAGCACCCAAACTGTTCTTAACACACTTTAAGTAATTTACTGCTTAAGCTTTGTGCCTGGTCATTTGGGGCACATGGCATGATTTCTGATCACTGACTACATGACCTTATTTGACTTTAATTACATTACCTTTGTTTCAAAGTTAAAACAGCAAAACAAAATCTATTTCTTTGCTAAATGCATGCTGGCCACACGCTCAAAAATCACTCCCAATCAACAATGTAAATCTTCCCATGTGCAAGGACTTGCAAAACAGCAAAAAGGGAAAGTTGCACAAAGGGACCAGATGGTAATTTAGCTTCTGATTCAACAAAATATTTGCAAATAAGTTTCAGCATTACAACCACATACAGTTGTAAAGGGCAGCCACAAGGGGCCCTGGAGTTATATTTTTGTCCAGGATATATGGGTGTTCAAAACTGGATCTTGGGTTGTTTCACTATGAAGATCCACATAAAGGGAACTTGCACACTGGAAGGAGGCGGTGGACAATCCTTAGTCTGAGAAGGTTTAGCTTTGCATCTTGGGGATGGGCCATTGTTCACTGAAGGTCACAGTTCAAAATGCTCTCAGACGTCACCTCTGTTACAAGAGCAGCTGGGATGAAAACATACGTCCAGAGAAATATGTTGCACACATTTTCTTCTCCGTTTTCTTTGTCTCTCTCCATTGGTTTTCTCAGATTCAATCAGTGAGAAAATCTGTTTAGGAGAGGAAATATGTAAACAGATGTGTTAAGCCATGCAAAATCAGGAAAATGCTTGCTCTGTATAAGAAGAAAGAGTTAATGATGGAGTTAATTATGGAAAGACACAGCCAGTGACCACATCATTTACATAAAGAGAACAATCTAAATTGATGTTTCTTCACTGTCTTGATATATATAATCTTAAAAGAAATATACTGGAACAGCAAGATATTTATATCAGCCAACAGTGTACCTGAGCTGTATGAATAATATCTTAAAATAACTGACTGACATCGGGTTATAAAATAGTCATGCTCAGCATGCTCAGTTTGGTGCAAAAGACAACTGTGTCTCCAGCTCTAGTTGTAGTGTGTAATTGTGGAACCACAAGACTGGAAAGGTTCACCTTGTTCATGAGTCAGGTTGTTGCTTTTCTATACACTGACAGGGCTATTTATTTTGATTATGCAGAGCAGTTTGAAAGAGCAGCTAACATCCATGCTCTCATTCTCAGTTTTGTTTTTGATTCATTTTGGCAGTTGTAGATGCACAGTCTGTTCTCCAGGTATTCATATGGAAGTGACTGAGACATGCCAAATTTACCAGCAGCTTCTCATTAGTGGCTCTTCCTTGATTATGACATCTGGTGAGGTTGATGACAATAACAGAAGAAAAATGTGAAGTTCAGTCATTTGGAAATGACTTAAGTGGAGACCGTTTTGCACAGTATGATGTTGAAATGTTAGGAATGATTGAGGCCAGATTTATAGCTCAAGCAGTCTTGCATCTGTATTTAATTTGTGAGCAACCAATACAAAAAACACCTTGAAAAAAAAATCTTAATTATTTCCCAACTGACCAAGAGCTCTGAATATTCTGTCAGCAATATAACCTGGACCACAAAATGTTGTTCTTGTTGAAAGGAATTTTCAGAGTATTGTTATATGGCTAGTCCAATAAACCTGTACTAGTCAAGGCTGTCAGTACTTTTGGCTCTACAGAATGATCTCCAACTGCTGGTCAGTAGAAAAGATTCCTATAGTACTCCTGGAGTGGACAAGAAGACCATTCACAAACTTTTAGCTATAAAGAAAGGACACACAAAATTTGGAAGTGGGTCATGTCTGCCCCTGTTCAATAACTAATGGTCATTCTGCAGACTGGCCTGATGAAGTAGTTTTTCCCCCAATACTATCCACAGATCAGCATGACAGAGAAGCATGAAAACATAGGGGAAATGCTGAGAATTTGGTGGTTAAGCTATTACCAAATTAACTATCTTTCAGAGTTATGCAAAACTCCTTTCATTTGTAGTGGTGTTTTCTGAGTGTTGGATAGTTGATGAACACATGGTGAGCACAAACTGACATTAAACTGTATTTACTACTACTCAAATGTTCTCACATAGCACAGAGCAGAAAGCTCAGTCAAAACTTAATTCTTAATTCAAAACTTAATTGTATTCTATGTAGCACACTTGATTAACACTGCCACATACAATCAACAATGTTTCAAGGAGCTGGGGTTGATAAAATAAGTGAAAACATCTTATCAAGACAGACAGTGTACAAGACACATGAATGTATTGTTTTTCAATTAAAGTTAAGCTCCTAATTAAGTGCCTAATCACTTTCTTGAGAGCTCAGCCACAAGACAAAGATGCACTCATATTTCTTCCATGTCCTTAGAAGGACAAAAATTAATAGTTCTTTCCTGAGGGTGCAGCTCTCCTGCTTGCACACCATGTAAGGCAGGGTGATAAGACAAAAGTCTTATCCAAGATACAGGAGATAAGTATGTGGTGTAGAGACATTTGTAAAGCAGTTGAGGAATCACTGCCAGCAACAAAGGGAGGTTTTTATGATTTTTACATGCATTTGAAGTCTACCATTGGGTCATAAACCAAGATGCTCCGATTAACTTCAAAATTCCTATTTGCCAGTATTATGAACTTTGAGCTAGAAATCATCTTTGTTACCTGTCTGCCAGATCCTCCTACAAGTTGTTGGGGAAACTTGATGAGTTTTGGTGGAAAATTTCTTACAGGATTTTCTGATGGATTGCTGCACTCCCAGAATTATCCTTCTCTCCTCCAACAAGGTCCAACACTGCATTTGCAAAAAGCAATCAGAAAAGAGGAGAGATTCCAGCAGTCTCCCCTTCTCACTGTCCTTCTCCTCTCCTATAGTCACGGAAGGTGGAGCACATTGACTGCAGCAATGGAAATTCAACAGACTGGGGAAGGAGAGTTCTTTGAACAGATGCCTATTGCTTTTAAAGTAAATGGTTTCTCTCTGGTAAAGTATGAAAGGCATATAGTAAGGTAGGAAATTCTTTCTGTATTTACTTCTAAACCCGAGTTCCACTCTGCTCCAAAGGATTTACCATCTCCTTTCAGCACCGTGGTCACACAGGGTTCACTTTCCCTCTGCATTGGCTGATGGGAGCTCTGGCTGTGGACAGAGCTCACAGGAGCCTGTTCTGGCTTATCAGCTACCCCGTCCACCATACAGAGCACTGGCCCTGCTTCTGCAGGGAAGCTGGCAGGGAGAGAGACATGCCTTACCTCTGTGCTGTTAAGTGCCCTGTCATCCACAGGCCATTAATGAGCTCCTGAACTGATAACATATCAATAAGCAACCCAAGAGCTCATGGCCAGTTCTTCCCTACTGATCAAAAGCCATGCCTGTTGGGAGGATGTCTCTGTCACTTGAGCACACCATGGTCTGTCCTCTCCCTTGCTGAGGTTACCACCAGGGCGCCTTTGGGCACCAGAAGGGAATAATAAGAGCTACACAGCACTCCCAAAACAAGATTTAAGGATGTAACATCCTGACAGGAGAAGAGATTTTACCTCACATAACATGAGAGACATTAAATGTATATCTTAAAATACACTTAAAAATGTGGACCCATGACTTAGCATGATGAAACCTCTGAATTTTCCACATTGTCTTGGCAAGTTTTATCCAAATAAAACAAGTGGGAAAAAAAAAATCAATTGCAAATAATGCAAAATGGCCACCTCTTCATTGCAACAAGGCTAAAAGGATCTCCCCTGTCCTGAAACATGCAAAGAGAAATACATTCAGTGTCTAAAAACAAGCTTCATAAACCTCAAAGGTCTTGTGAGCTAGTAATGTTTGTAAGGCACTTGGAAGGTAAGTGGCATTTATTACAACACAAATGCCTTTTTGAATCAAAAGCTGAATACCATAAGGCTGAACAGTGAACAGAATAGCTAACCAGGAGCCTGATCTGGTTTTACCAGACTGACTGAGATTAATGCCTCCCTGTTGTCCTCATGCATCTTTCTGGGGCCGACTCCAAGTCTAAAGAGAAGTTCTCACATCCCTACCTGCAATAGACTGCCTGACCAGCAAATTCCCATATGCAGAGCTGATCCTGTAGGGAGCCAAACACCTTGTCTCAGACTGCTCTGGGCACTAGTATTGTGGTGCTGCAGCCCCAAAGATCTAACTGGACTGGATTCACAGTTTTCTTGATATCAAATTGTATATTAATTATTGAGAACTGCTTGTCTTCTGAGGTCACTTCCTGTTTAGGCTGTGATCCAGTAAACCACACAGACCTACTCAAAATTAAATTTTAAGGCAGACCTCTGGAGTCAATAGCTGGTTCTGTATGCTCAAATTAGAATATAAGAGCCTTGCTGAATCAATAGTGATTACAGAGAAAAGAACAGCCTGAAATTAAAGACCCCAGAAAGACACTGTTAGCAAACAATGACAACTATTAGCAAACATGAAAAACTATTATGTCAAGACACACAAAGTAATTATCTGCACGAAAAACTGCAATATGAACCCTGTATAGCGATAAATAAAAGGCTTTGTTTCTGAAACTGGCCATTTCTCAACACTTAGATGCATGTGAACAAGTTGAAACATAAATCAAAGATAGAAGCCAGGAGTCCTCAACACTGGTGCTAATAGTCTTTTAGAGTCTGGACTGGACAACACCTTTCAAATAAAAGGTATTTCCATAACAGATTCTGTTTATTTTCTTTTACTTTCCTGTTGGCAAAGACACCAACTGACCAATTTATTTTTCACTGGTTTCAAATTTTCTCTCTGTCCCTTCTGGTTGTAAACATTAGTGGAAAGACATTTATTTGTTTAGAAGTACTCTCTTGGGAAGACTGATAAAAGCTATTCTTCAAAAACCTTAAGCGTAGGCCAAATTTGAGAAGAAATTACCTTGGCATTGCCAAGTTCTGTGATTTTCATCTTATCTTTTAACAGGCAGGACTTTTCATCCAGAGTAAGTGTTAAGAAAAGGAAACATGAATCTTGGATTTTGTTTTCAGCCTCACTACTTACTGAAAAAAATCATATGAAAGCACCTGAGCAGCTCCTACCCCACCTCCACTCCTGCTGCTTCTCTCCAGGCAGCAAGGACACTCTAGAGGGAAAAAATATATCAGTGCAAACTGGACCATGGTACTGCTGTGGACATGGTCATGGGCACTGAACACCAGCCTGCGTGCTGGTCACATTACAGAAAAACAAGCTTTATTTCATGTTTCCAGCCATTTTGGTGAATAAAAAAGATAGAAAATTAATCCCAGACAAATTTGCTCAGAATTCAGAAGGGGAAAAAAGAGAGGGCAACAACTGTGGTGCTTTTGTTTTGTAATTTGAAAATATTGAAGAGAAAACTGAACTCCAGATGGCTGACTCATTAGCAAAGGTGCAAAATTAACAATGTTAATTTCTGTTTGAAAATGCATGCATTAGCCTGGAGCAAAAGGGATTTATTCCTCATCTTCTTTATGGATTTATAGTCTACAACAGACACTAGCTTTGCAACTAAGTAGGTTTCTTTTTATTAAATAAGAGCTGAATTGAGCAAATCTGTTACTGAAACACCTGCAACACTTTCAACAAAGAAAAAAAGACTGGCTCCATACTCAAATAAGTGATAAAGATTTTTCAACACGTGATGTTTTCCTGTTGCTATGGTCTTCAACATCACCTGAGTGTCCTTGAAGTCTGTGGTGATGTCAGTTAGAGGATTTCAGTGTGGCTGTTGCCCGAAACATTGGTCAGCCTTTGGCACCTTTGCCCAATGCAGTGAACAAGGCAGAGAGCACTATGCCTCCCTGACAGTTATGTTATGGAGTGGTTATACTGGAAGAACTGTCACTATGCTGTTACAGTTTTAATTCCTTTTCCCACCAGAAATCTTGTTTCAAGATCTCTCCCTTCAAGTGGATGATTTCTGACTGAAATCCTGTGTGGTCTCCTGCCAAATTCTTTTGTAGCGGAAGTTTGTGGCTAATCAGACAAGTCATTCAAATTACTCACATTTGGGAAAGCCATCCTTGTTTTCCTTGGGAAAGCACAACTTACAAATATCTTGTCTTAGAAAGTTTACATTTTTCATTTGCTTGCCCTCACAGGGAACTCCTGGGCAAAGTAGTGTGTAAGTTTGCAAGTGATTCTGCAGTTGTCTGGTACAGGTTTTTCTTAACTACTGAAAACTCTGAACTCCCTTCTCTTCTCTGTAGAGAAGAAAATTTAAGAAAAGTTAATCCTCTGGATGGGAAAGCTTTACCTGGACAATTGAAACTGCATGCGGGACAGTTCGGTACCAGCCTGCTGCATTTCCCAAGCTCCTTGCACAATCAATGGTCCCCTTGCACATATGGTCCCTGGTTGGGAAGAGGGTGGGGAACCAACCCCTGCTTGTTTCATTTGAAAAGTGTACACAGCCTGCTCTTCATGGACAAAAGGGTGGATAGGACGCTGCTAACGTCTGGAGTATTCCACACAGTAATGTTGCCCTCACCTGTAATCATGCTGTATTTCACACTGCAAGCCCAGACAGCAGTAGCAGCGACTGTCTGATTCCCTGGTTGGCAAATCAGGAGCTCAAAGTCTTCCTGCTGAGCTGAGAAGCCAGTTAATAGCCAGGCTTTGGTCATTTCCAGATGGCATGACATGAGCTGGAGGAAGCTGATTACCAAGTAAATGCAAATAGTTTATCAGGGAAATTATTTCCATCAACTGTCAAAACAGCAATTTGCCACCAGGCTCCACAAGTTCACTGGAGAGAGATAACATTCATCATTCTGGGCTTGCCATTTCTTAGAAAGTGATTTACTCTTGATCACTTTGTCCCTATGTTCACCCAGCTAGTTTGACTCATTGCAGCCCAGTTGAAGCGGAGCAATGCCTGGAGCAGTCAGCATGCAGAGAGCATCAACGGTCTCCAATCTCCACAACATCCTCTTCATACGGTTCATCACATAGCATTTACACACCCATCTCCAGTTGAGCTATACTGAAAAAGGAAGGCAAAACCAACCATGATAACAGCAGAGAAAAACTTCAGTGTAGCCAGTGTTAAAATACAGGTCATGGACTATTGTTCCATGAGATGTCAGTACACAGGAAGGGCGGGACACATTTAACAGTTTCTCACTATTTTCTTCCACCTGCATTGCTCAGCATGGGCTCCTAAGCCCTGCTGCCTGCACAATGCTATTATTTTCACCTCCCTTAATTTATCCTGCTTGCCACTGCTCAGTCTCAGCGTCCCACAAACACTAAATTTAACAAGCTCCTGTGAGGGTAGGGCAGCCCCCAGTTTACAGATAAAACAGCAAGGCACAGAGCTAAAGGCCAAAAGGAGCCATGCTGAGAAATCAAGGCCCTGGTTCTTCTGCCTGGTATCAGACATCGACTTGAAGTGGGGTCATCATAGCTCCTTTACACTCCCTTCCAAATTAACACTGATGGCAGACATCTACCTACCTCTATCAGTTCTATGCCATCTTGAGTGCATGCACATGTTTTGGGAGATGATTTCCAGTCTTTACGCTGTGTTTCTGGGATTTAACCAGCATTAGCCATTTAGCCACACTGATCTTGTAACAGCATCTTTCCAACTGCTCTGCAACACTGCACATCCCCTCCAGACAACCCCAAGCCACCACACAACCCTCCTTTTGTACACTCAACACATAAGTCGATGACAGTGATTAACCAGCCTCATATGCAACCAATTACCCAACTTTTCAGGCAAGTCCCCAAGACTCCACACTTCACTTTGGCTCCATAAGGCATTTTTATCATGATGGATAACCCATCTTCAGCACTGGGAAATTCCTCCTGGGACAGGTAACTTTCCTAGAGGTACAGACTGTTCGTGCAGCTCTCATAGGCATGCATAAAGCAAAGAGGAGGAATCTGTGAAAGAAGGGCCAGGGCAGGTACAACTGCGTGAATCTGACCAAAAGAAAGTGAATGGAGACTGATAGGAAACAATGGCTCCTAGACCAAGGAGGAGTTCTGGAAAGTGACATTACTTAAGATGATTAAAGGTAGTTTGGACAGAGTTCAGGAAGTAATAACTGCCCTTCATTTTTACATGCAACATGTGCCAAATAGCTATTATTTCAGCACTATACTGCAGAACTGGATTGCTACTATAGCATTTGTTTTCTGTACCGTTGTTTTGTAGATATTTCAACTGCACAGAAAAGCTATTTTTTATACATCTTAGTCTTGTTAGGTGGTAGAAGGTGGTATCCTACTCAGTCCTGACCTTCAAAATCAGACAGACCTCTTCCGCTCCCTGTTGACAGGGTCTGCAGTCAGTGTTACAAAACCCTTCTAGGAAGAACATTAAGATACAGAGTGCAAATGCAAGTGAGCCTCCATATAAATATCACTCTATTCCTTGGCACAAAGTTCCCTGATCCTTTTGGTGTAAATTGCATTTTCTTTCAATCAATCAGAAAAGCATCAGGACTACAGCAAACACAAGTAAACACGTTAAACCAAGCAGCACATTTATGTCTTCAAGCTCCTGGTATTCTAATTGCCCAGATCAGGAACTTAGCCAAACATATAACAGCTTTCTTCTGTCCTTCAGGATGCCTTTTCAAGGAAGAGGATAGTGGAGCTGATGGGATCTGGTGCTTTTCCCATTACAGGGTTGAAACACAGCCAGGACAAAGATGCCAGTCCTGAAGCCAGCATCAGGGTGTACCAACACGACCCATACACACTGCTCTATAGACCTGTGCTAATGCCACAGCAGACTTGGAAGAGCACAAGATTTTGACAGATGCAACTTCCTCCTGCTGTGAGATGTCAAGGAAAGTTTTTTCCAATGACCTTGGGGTTTTGCTTCTACTTCATGGGAATGTTTGGGATGGCCAGCTAAAGGGAGGAGCCAACTCCCTTGAAACCAACCACGACCTCAATGGCCTCGCTAAAACCCAGGTGTACACCTCCTTCAATAGCAACTCTAGCCTTGCTGTCCTCGAGGAGCCACCACCACCAGCAGAGATAAGAGGCACTTGTTCTTCAGAGTCTGCTCTGTATCACTTGAGAACAGATTGTTCCAATATGTTGTGTTGGTTTTATGAGACACACGAGTGTCCACTGGGACATGAGGTGTAATTATAGTGCAATTTCAATTAAGAGTCAAACTGTGGTCCAATAAGGTAAAAAGGTCAGTGCTATATCTAGCAATGCAGCTGGATGGTGGTTTTGCACTTGGCTAAAAAATGAAGGGAAATCCTAACTGGGGCCAAAAATATCCCTGTCTTCAGTCATGATTTGCTGCCAAGCATCAATCCCAGAGCAAATTCTGAAAGGATATTTGCCTGGATTTACAGTTTAAACAACACATTACACTCTTCTTTGTTTTAGCAGGTTCAGGCTGCAACCTCCACTCTTTCCAGAAAGCTTTTTTTTTTTTTTTTTCCTCCTTCACAAGCTTTGATTACAAAATAACTAGCTGAAGAGATTCTCCTTCATAGTGAGAGTTTCTCAGCTGTCGAGTTTTAGATTATAGCAAAAAATACCAACCCTAGCACACTGTCTTGATGTAGTTTAAAAAAAGATTTGAGGAACAGACACAGAAAACAGACTTGCTAGTTTATCATCAACAGTGGGAAATTATCTCAGAGCACCTCCTAGGGGACGGAGTCTGAGAAAACATCTGGCAGGGAATTTAATGAAGCGCTAACTAGGACAACAAATCGTTAGCATAGCATTCTAAAGGGAATGTCAAGGCAGCATAACTTGGTTGAGCTCTAAAACCCTTAGAAAATTCAATATACTCCAAGGTTTTGGACAGTGTTTAACATCAAAAGTCAAAAGCTGGGCCAAGGAGACATAAAGGAGTATACAAAGCCAGTGGCTAAATAGGAGACCAGCTGAAAAACCAGAAGGAAGGCAGAGATCAGGTAAATTCAGATGGTGGCTGGGACTGGGAATGTAGGTGAGTCAGCCCTGTCATTGCAATTGTTTATTGGGGCTTATAAAAATGGCTTACAGAGCACTCCATCATTACCAGGATTCAAAAAAAAATATTAGCAGGAAAATTCTTTTTCTTCAAATAGATCTTACCTTGGAAATAAATTCTTCCAAACTTTGGAACACCTGAAAATCCATGTGGCTGCTTTTGCCCAGTCATAGATATGCTGGCAAATGACAACAGATTACAGATTCAATGAAATCCTCAGTCTGGCTTCTCACATAGGGTCTGCAAATGTCCACACATGTCCATGAATACTGCTAATCATAAGGAGACAGCAATAAGCTCTCCATCCCAGCCCCCTTTGAAAAAGCCTCTGCCATCATCTGAAATACTAGCTATCCTATTAAGTTTTTGGCTGGTTTTAAAATTGGGCTGACTACATGTTCAGAAATGTGTTCACCCAATTTTAAGTGCAAATAGCATTTTAGCTTTATAAACATATAAGAAGGCATCCAGAGGAGCAGCATCTCTGTGTAGCTTACTCCAGAAATAGAGGATGCAGCCTGTGGAAGGAAAGGCTGAGTCAGTCATGACAGCAATGAATTTTACATTGGACTGGAGTAGCAGGGCCTTTCCAAATAAGACAAACTTCAGAAATAATTGGTGTTCATCTGATGTTGTCTAAAAAAAAGATTCCCTTGGGCCAGGTGAAAATAAACCTGAGCACAGAAAACTATGCCAACAAGATATGAGCAGAGATAAAAAGGATCTGAAAGATAACATGAAAAGCAGAATACAAGACTCTGAACTTACCACCCCTAGATATTGTGAAAAGGAACAAACCCTGAAAAATTAAACAAGAGAATTGACATGTTATTACCTAAGTGACAATATCTGAGAAATTGCAATGGACATAGGATCACACTAACTGTCCACATCCCCAGTGGTCCTGACAGCAAATTATGGGTAGAATCAAACTAATCTGCTCCTTCTGGCATGGGCAACATTTTCACCCTGTTCAATAACACTGATCAAAAATTGAATAGCTCAGAGCTGCCTCTTATCCAAGCTAACTTTCTTCAAAGAAACCTTTGACAAAGTAGACAGTGCCTCCACAGCAGATCTCACATTTCTTATTTAACTAGGCTTTCCAGAAAGTTGCCAAAGAAGTTTTAATCTTTGATCAGAAATTAACTGATTTGATCTTGCTCACACTAGTTGTCTGAATTCCCATCAATATCACCAGAACTGCCATCAACATGTACCATGGAAAAACGAAATCACTGGGAGAACTGCCTAATGGTTTTGAATACACTGTGTGTCTCCCAAATATGTGCAATTGATAAGGCAAATGCAGCAGCAGATCCCACATTTTGTTGGTAAAGGTTTTAGAAGACATAACACCATGGGCAATCCCATCATAGTAGAGAAAGGCATCTTACAAACTGCTGATGAGTTCAGGTTTTGGGGAAACACCTTTTATTAGCACTGGAAATACACCAACAGAATATTTTGTGAGGCAAAGACGAGTGCTGATTTCTGGAGACTCATGACAACATGGAACTGTAATGTTATTACAGTGTCAGCACCGAGACAGAAATCTCTAGCAGCAATGAAGGAACAATACTCTATCCAGCTCGCAGTTATGGTGCTTTAGCCAGAAATATGGACAGAATAAAGAATGAAAAAAATTGTGAGTGTGCATGACTGCCCACAGCTGCATAAAATGTGGAGAAAGCTGCCGTGTTTCAAAGTTGCTGTACAAAAAGGCTCATCACTTGAGCTCTGCTTTGGTGATCCCCAAGTCAAAAGGAAGAGAAGCTGCTCCTTAGGGGTGCAGAGCAAAAGTGATGTAAACAGCAACTTTACACCCCAGCAACTTGAAGAAATTAAAGGAACAACCCAGGAAAGTATTGGCTAGCAATTCTCAGCCTTCTGCACCTGACAGTGCAAGCCGCCAACTGGTTTGGATATCTTGCCATTTCCAGTCTGATGTGACATGGGAAACAAAACTTCTCCCTGTCCTGACTGCTATTTGAATCCAGCATTTAAATCCCAAAGGAAGAGGCTTCCTTAAAGATGCTGGTTTCCTAACCCTACAAGACACATACTGAACAACACCCAGAGCTCTATCTAATTAACCTTTTATCTCTTAAGCTCTCTGCCCTTTTATTGGAATCACACCAGGAAAACTCTGCTCTTGCTCCTGCACCTGGTTTTCCATCCTTCTCTATGATCCCAGTGCCTTTGGCAGAGAGTTTGAATTCCCATCTCCTCCAGGCCAGCCCCATGCATTCGGCTTCCCTGCAGCCTGACAGCCAGATGTGGAGCTCAGCCTCAGGGCCACTTCACTTTCTTTTTCACTCAGACCGAAGAGCTGCATCAGCAACTGACATCTATTTGGTTATAGTTTTTTAATCATTTGACTTGCATACATGTGATCAACAGGAAAGTGCTCACAGCTGCTGAAAAAAGCAGACAAGAGAGAGTCTCCAGCTTGCCCTGTGGATGCAACAAGGGATCCAGGACTCAATTTCTCAACAGGAATGCCTCCAGATCACACTGGACACAAGAATCAGCCCAGGAATCCAAGCTGCTATACACAAACCATAAACTATCTTGTCAGCACACAGAACTCATCCTGCCCAACTTTCTAAATAACCAGACCCACAACGTTGTTTTGCTGAGTCTCTAGAGTTCTGCCAATGTTTCCTGGACTGCCCATCTCCAGCTGTCAATATATTGAGACCCATATTCTCCATACATTCATGTTTCAAAGGCAGAAGCTAGGAATGCATGTGATACCCATCTAAAACCTTCCCTGCACAGAGGTACCCACACAGTGTCAGAACAAGCAACAGCTCACCACCATTCCCATTACACAGGTAACAAACCTGTTGAGCAGGAGGAGTTTGTTGCTCCCAACAACATCCCTAAAGCACTTGATGCAGACATGGCAACATAGCACACCAGGTAGGCTGGAACCTGTGGGACACCAGCAACCTGAGAATACAATCCAGGAAATACAAGGGGATGAATACATTTCATGTAAGTTATATCAAGGGGTCCTTAAAACTCCTAAGACACTTAGGAAAACTAGAAAATCATAGCAACCTTGGGAATATTTTCCTGTTTCTGGGCAGAGAAAGCTTAGTTAAGTACAGCCGTGGACACATCAGTTACATGCAGTTACACACTCGGCTCAGAATCTGTTTACACAGACTAGGAGTACAAGTCATGGATTTGGGTTGTAGCTTTTCTTTGTACAGCCCTCATCCAGGCTTCAGAGCTCTTCAATATTAATAATAACATAAAAGTAAATTAGATAAAAGATGGCAGAGCAGAAGCCACAAGAGCAGAAAAGAGACAGGAGTATACCCAGTGCTTCCAGTCTGGTTACAAACCACGGTGGACAGCAAAGTTTACAAATTCTTTTGAAATATTGGAGTGCTGCAGGGGTAAAATGATGGATTTAGACTCAAGACACTGAAGAACTATCAAGAAAACAAAGCCTTTGATTTACACTCAAGTAAATAATCCTCTGGATTAATCTGTCCAGCTCTGAGATAACATGTAAATTTTTTTTACACAGCCTAACATAAACAAATCCTCCATGTGCAGTGAATGTGGGGCAGCAAGAAGGAAAGCAGTTTGGGAGCATGTACTTTCCAAGGAACGGAAAAACACTTTGTCATTCACTCTGAGTTTGGCTTTCAGAAGTGCTGCCAGGGCACTAAATGTTTGATATAATCAGTCTGCTACCAAGAGCTTCATTTAAGCACAGAGAGCTGCCTGCAGGCTGGGTGATTCCCAAAACAACAGGGGGTCTGGGTAACATCACCGCTCCCACTTCTGCTCTTCCTCAGCTAAACGTGACAGAGCAATTGCGCTGAGGGCTCCAGCCCGATGAAGCTAGTGGGGACTCATGTGGCTGCATAAACTGGCATCACTGGTGCCCAGGGGATACAAGGCTATGAAGGAAGACTGGGAATTTTTCAGCAGTAAATGAAATGAGACTTCACAACTGGGTATCATGTACTTTTTTTTTCCCCCCATCTTCTGCCATCAGCAGAATCAATCTCAAGTTTCACTGCTTTTTGCAGAAACATGACACAGTGCTGCAATATGGACCAAGGTGGGATGGTTTCTTGATTAATCTGCACAGACAGGTCTTGATTTCTGTTCCCGAATTCTGTGAAGAGTAAATTTAACCTCAGCAGTAACATGCTCCCTCCCAGTCCTGGCTGGACTCAGCTCTTCTTTGCCCTTACACCTTTCCTCCAGGCTGCTGGGGGGCTGACTCCCCACCCCGGTGCTCTCTCCCTATCAAGCTTTGTCCAAAGGAGGAGGCAGCTCCTTCGGGGTAGTTCTGGGCACAGCCTCTGAAGCAGAGCCCGTTCCCTCCAGGTTGTGAGCGCAGAGGTGCTGAGGTCTGCTGGGGGAGAAGATCTCAACTCCACAGTTGTCTGCTTCCAAATCCCTGCTGTGTCTGTTAGTTTGTTTTCTTCACTAGTAATGTTTTAGAAACAGCTGAGCACTCGGATTCCCCTTTCCCTGGGACTGAAAACCAAGCAAACCCAACTAGCACACACAGCTGCTCCTTCATCTTGAAAGAATAGTGTTTTGCATCCAGCTAGACCACTCCTCAAAAGCATGGTGAGAAAAAAACACTTGGATAAGAGTCAATTAACACAACAAAAGACGCTTAGAAGTAATACTTCACATGCATGCTAAATGCTATCCCTGCAGCCAGGTCTTCTGCGTTTCTATTCCACACATTTTCTTCCTGCAAGAAAAACCTACCTATTCTTGGCCCATCTCAGGCAACACACCACTTCCTAAAGGCACAGACCTCTTGTTGGTGTAGCCAAATGTTCGAGTTAGCAATATGGGTTCTTCAAGCAGTTTCTCCTCAATGGTACATCAAGCACATTCCTATCACTGGCACGTCTTTGCCAAGTGACTGCTTGTGTATTGCACTGTAGATCACAGGTGATGTGTGACAGTATAACAGTTTTTGGCACTTAGCCTGATGCACTCCAACATCTTTCTTCACGTAGTTACACTGAACTGCCTTGAAGTCTTTGTAATATTGAAACAATAGTCTTTATATACCTTTGTGGAAACTGAGGCACAGACCTGCACTGACCATCCCAAGGGCACCCCCACCTGCTCACAAAAGCAGGATTGGAAAGCACACCCAGATCTGCCAACTCTCAAAACATGGCTTCAGCAACAAACCACCCAATCACAAGCAAAATCACTAGGATAGCAAGAGATTCAAGTCTTATAGCTCTCAAGTCCATTTAAATTGAGGCAGGTCTTAGCTGAACATGAGGTGCAGTGCTACCAAGAGGGAGCATGGACACACAGAGTGCTCTTTAGGGAGGTTTCCCACACCTGAAGCAGGGCATAAAGGGCTCCGTTTTACAACCCTTTCCAGAAATAGCAGAAGAAACAGCCAGAAAGTTACAGGCGTTATGCACATTATGTGGAAAGCTAAAAGAATCAAGTGAAATAACTCATGCCGGTTATTTCACAATGCCCCTGGCCATCAACTACTGCGCTATGAACAGACGGATGGGGAGAGTGTGGAAGAAGCGGACACCATCTCTAGCTCAACAGCTCCCATTATAACCGGCCGACTGCTTAATAGGGAGATACTAGATTTGGGGAGTTCTCAGACAAGTACAGCATTAGATTAGTTAACATGACTAAATTTACATCTGTCCCAGAGGGCCACATTTCCTGTACTACAAGCCCCACAAGAAGGGGAAATTAGTTTTTTCCTCCATCAGTGTCTGGCTCAGTTCCAGAGGCTTTGGTTTTTGTCCCTGCAGGCACTTCCCTGGGGAAGCTAATTCCTTGAGGTCTACTTTCTCTTTGTGTTCGGTCTTCAGCTAAGCAAGGGTTACAGAGGGGCCCCAGCCCCATCTTCAGGAGGTCTCCAAGGCTGGGGCTGGCCAGGATTTGTGCAGAGACCAGTCTTGCACTGCATGAAGAACCATCTTGCTGGCAGACACCCTCAAAGCAGACAATTGCACAGCAGCTGATCTGCAGTTGCCCACTTCGCTCCCTCTGGAGAGGGACACCAGGACAGGAGCTGGCCCCAATGCATCCTCGTGAGGCACTAAGCACGTACACCCCAGAGGTGCCAGCCTGGACTCAGAGCCCCTGTGAAGCTGAAACTCCTCATTCACATACTGCATCCTGAAGTTGCAGCACAGGGTCCTCACCAGCTCGCAGATGTAGGAAATCAGACTACTTCCCTCCTAGACAGTGTGGCTGATGCCCCCTCCCCAAAATCTCAAGTTTAGCCAGACAGCTAATGGGGAAGGAGCTGCAGTCATCTCTTATCCTGCCCTCCTCTATATATGTCATTTCAGGCTGAAAACTGTGAGCAGCAAAATAAGCCCCTGAGGATAACTTAATGACTGTGGGTGACCTTTTTTTTTTTTTTTTATTCACTTCAAGATAAAGTTTTAATAGATTCTGACCTCCAGCATCAGAAAGACCTTTTTTTAACAGCCACATGGCCTGGCAGCCTGCTCCTTTGGTTATGCAATGCTTGCATGAACTCTGCAAGAGTCAGTGATGAAAAATCATAGAATAACAGGTTGGAAGGAACCTTAGGCACCATCTGGTTCAACCTTTCTTGTCAAAAGCACAGTTTAGATAGGATGGCTCATCACCCTGTCCAGCTGAATCTTAAAAGTGTCCTGCGGAAGATATGGACACGCACACGACCAGTATGATCAAGCAATGCCCATTTATTGAAGGTAAGCAAGCCCTTTTATAGGTTTCTCCTGTGCACGCGAACGGTACGTGGTGCAATCCTTATGACTGGACAGTTAGCTTTGTCCACGCACTTCAAGCCTTCTCACGATTGGATAATAAGCACCACACTCAAATGTCTTTCTCCGCCCAACCCATCTCCTGGAGTTGGTTGCCAAGTTCTTTGTTCTATGTCCTTGCTGAGGCGTGCACGTGTGTAGGACTGCTCACATGTCCATTATCTCCCAACATATCCCTCTTTTTGTTTTTGAGCAATCCACATTCTGTGCAGGCTTTTTTGTAACAATTGTTAATGCAACAAACTAAGCATGGCAAAATAATAACAAACATAACAATTACAACAATTACAACAATTTTAACAACTTCAACAATTCCCCCTTGTAACAACTTCTTCAACTATCCTGTGAACATAGTTAACTTTCCTGTGTAACTTGGACCCCTACTGGTTTGGAAGGGATTTCAATAAACACATTCAGAATGTATGAGCATTAATCAATTAGAACCATTGCAAGGCTTAGGATTGTGAGCTTGACCTTCTTTCCAAGGCTGCACCCAGCGAGATGGAACCCACCGTAAACCATGATCTGTAAGCACACACATACAACCTCTGCCTGTTAATTGTACTTTAACAGGTCCTTCCCATTGCCCAGTATTTAAGTTTTTAAACATAAATAACGGTTACTGTGTGCCCATAGATTGTTCAGCATCACCCTTTATTGCTAAACTGTGAATCATCATTGGTGGTTCCTGACGTTCTCCTGTAAGCCTCAAAAAATTCAAAACATTAATCGTTCAGCTGGCATCATACCTGACATTCCCCCTTTTTGTTTTCGAAGCATTTGCTTCAGAGTTTGATGAGCCTGTTCGATGATTGCTTGTCCAGTGGGAGAGTGTGGAATTCCTGTGCAGTGTTTGATGCCCCATAAGATACAGAAGCATTGAAAGCGTCCAGAAATATATGCTGGACCACTGTCTGTTTTGATTTTTCTTGGCACTCCAAGTACAGCAAAAGAACTATATAAGTGTTTTTCAACATGTTTAGCTGTCTCTCCAGCTTGAGCTGTAGCCCAAATAGCCATGGAGAAGGTATCAATAACAATGTGTACATATTTTAACCTACCAAATTCTGCTATGTGAGTAACATCCATTTGCCATAATTGCAAAGGTGATAGGCCCTGTGGGTTAATTCCTGTTCCCAGGCTAAACCCTATTTTTTGACAGGATGGGCAAGAGGCAACAATGCCCTTCGCATCTGCAAGGGGAATTTTAAATTGTTTATGCAACATTTTTGCTGACTGATGCAAAAAATTGTGAGATTCTCTAGCTTGTGCAAACAAATTTGGAGAGGGCCCAGACCAAGCTGGAGCAACCAATTGATCAGCTAGTTCATTTCCATACCCCAATCCTTCTTTGGATTTGTGACTTCTGATGTGAATAATAAAGTAGACAACACTTCTCTGATCAAGAGTGTGAACTAGTTGTTGCAACAGTTTCCCTTCTGTATCAGGCACAGACATTAGGGCTTGACAAACTATTGACTGCCATAGTCGCAGCACTTCATTAGAGAAACTGACTTGTAGATCTACTGTTGCCAAGGGTCCTGTATCTAACAACATTTGCGCTTGAACGCGATAAAGTGGATCGCCTTGTGGTCGTGGCTGAGTGTCCTGGTTCAGCTAAGATAAAGTTTTCCCCAGCAGAGAGAGAGGGGGAAGGGATCTCCAGCCGGGTTATTCATACCATGCTGACGTCAGGTCCGGGAGCGGGACCTTTTCCTTGCTCTTTGGCGGGCTCGGGGGGGGGGAACTTTGCTTTCCGTAAACCAGCTAGCGGTATTTCTCTGTATATTGTTTGTCTTGTTCACTGTTATTGCTGTTTATTGTTGTTACCATTGATACTGTTGTTGTTCAGATTGTTCTATCACTCTGTTGTATTAAATTTCTTGTTATTTTAGCCGGGGTCTGTGTCTAACTTCCAGCCCAACCAGCGTGGGTGGGGGGGGAGGGGCAACGGCAACGTGCTCTCCGATTCTGGAAAGGCTTAAAACCTTGCACACTGAGCTTGCTCATTATTAGCTAATTTAGCCCATGCACTTTCAAACAACATTTTTTGAGACAGAGTTAATCTTATTAACTGCTGCTATTTGATCAATATCTTTTGGAATTAACAGTGATGAAAAAATATAATTAATAATTTGTTTTGTTAATTGATGATGAAGACCATTTTGCATTACTGAAGCTCTAGCCTTTTCAAGCAATTTCCAGTCTAAAGGATCCCATTCATTAGTACCACTAACACTATTAATAGAAACAGGAAACGCTCGTACGCTTTCAGGAATAAAAGACCCCTCCCCTATAGCATCTCTAACAATCCCTTTCCATCGATGTGTGGCCACAGAGGCACTCTGCACCTGTGAAGAAAAAAGGTGTGAAGCTGTAGGGTGAGACGAAGGAAGCGCAGCCTCCGCCTGTGATGGTAGCAAGAATGGATTAGAAGCAGGTACTGGAACCGCATAGTCAGGTGGCAGGTCAGGAGCAGACGGTTGCAGTTGCCTGCCAGATGAAAAGGTACAGGAGCGCGACCGGTGAAGCAAACAGGTTTTTGGCTGACGTAATGCGATGGGATCTGCCAGCGGCGCAGGCACCAGAGGCAGCATATCAGAGCCAGAAGCCGCTTCTACTGCTGCAAAGGCGGAAGTACCAGCCACGCGGTCCCCAGCTGTGCGGCCGTCACTCAGCTCCTCTACTGTCTCGCAAATCAGCTTCCAGAGCACGGGATAGTCGCTCACTTCTTCTGCCGACCTTCCCCCCTCACTGATCGCGTCCCAAAGCCTTTTTCCTATCGATTCCCAGGTAGTTATCTCAAATATGAGACCTGCACTGGAGATAAGTCCTCTTTCCCAGCTCCATTTCACCAAGCCTTTCAGGGTGGACTTATCGTATTTTATGCCTCTCATGGAGAGGGTATCTTGGAGGACTTTCACTACTGCTTGCTCGTCCCTGCTGAGAACAGACCCCATTCCTCCCCGGCCACCGCTTCTTATCGCCGATCTTCAACCCAAATTACAGCGCGCTGCTTCTCACCTTCAGACCCCGGGGCAGGGTCTGGATCAGTTTCAACAGGCTTTCCACCCTCAATTGGACCTCCGTCGAGTCCTCAGCGAAGACTTCTGCCAATCTTGAGGGTCCCTGTTCGGGCGCCAGATGCGGGAGATATGGACACGCACATGACCAATTATGATCAAGCAATGCCCATTTATTGAAGGTAAGCAAGCCCTTTTATAGGTTCTCCTGTGCACATGAACGGTACGTGGTGCAATCCTTATGACTGGACAGTTAGCTTTGTCCATGCGCTTCAAGCCTTCTCACGATCGGATAATAAGCGCCACACTCAAATGTCTTTCTCAGCCCAACCCATCTCCTGGAGTTGGTTGCCGAGTTATTTGTTCTATGTCCTTGCCAAGGCGTGCATGTGTGTAGGATTGCTCACATGTCCATTATCTCCCAACAGTGTCCAATGTTGGGGAATCCACCACTTCCTTGGTGAGATTATTCCAGTGGTTGATTGTTCTCGTTGTGAAAAAATTTCCTTCTTGTGTCCAATTGGAATCTCCCCAGGAGAAACTTGTACCCATTAACCCTTGTCTTTTCCATGTGACTCCTTATAAAAAGGGAGTCTCCATCTTCTTTGTAGTCACCCTTTAAATACTGGAACATGGTGATAAGGTCTCCCTAAACCTTCTTTTCTCAAGATTGAATAAACCCAACTCTCCCAGCCTTTCCTCATACAGCAGGCTTCCCAGTCCCTTGGTTATCTTTGTGGCCCTCCTGGACCCTCTCCAGCCCATCCACATCTTTTTTGTATAGCAGAGACCAAAACTGAGCACAGTATTGCAGGTGTGGCCTGACAAACACTGAGTAGAGTGGGATAATGACTCCTTTATCTCTGCTGGTGATGCCCTTGTTGCTGCAGCACAGCATCCTGTTGGCTTTCTTTGCTACTGTAGCACACTGTTCACTCATATTGAGCTTGTTGCCCACCAGGACCCCAGGTGCCTTTCCACAGAACTGCTCCCCAGCTGGGTAGATCTCACTCTGTGCTGTACTCCTGGATTGTGTTTTCCCAGGTGCAAGACCTTACACTTGCCCTTGTTGAACTTCATAAGGCTCTTGTTAGCCCCCTCTTCCAGCCTATCCAGGTCTTCCTGCAGAGTGGCTCTCCCTTCCAAAGTGTCCACTTCCCCAGTCAGTTTGGTATCATCGGCAGACTTCACCAGGGTACGCTTGATCCCATCATCCAGATCACCTATGAAGATATTAAACCGTGATGGTCCTAATATCAATCCCTGGGGGACCCCACTTGTGACAGGCTGCCAGTTTGAAAAAGAGCTGTTTAACACCACTCTCTGGGTGGGGCCTGTCAGCCAGTTCCCCACCCACCACATGGATCACTTGCCTAGACCGTAATGCATCAGTTTCTCTAGGAGGAGGCTGTGGGGAACCGTATTGAAAGCCTTGGAGAAATCCAGGTAGACAATGTCCACCGCTCACCACGCATTAATCAAGCAGGTTACTTAGTCATAGACACAACTATTCATCCCTCTGATCTTGGGCAACTCACTTCACTTCCACATGTATTATAACTTGACTGACAGAAAAATAGATCTTTATATGTAACAGAAAACTGATAAGCAGATAATGCCTTTAAGGGCTCTCATACACAGTAAAGGCTAATATAGTTTCAGGCTATTTTGTACTCCTCAATACCAATGTAGCAATGATTTGCCATTGATTTCAACAGAAGAAGGTTCATTTAAATTTTAAATAATTGAAATTGTACCAAAACTTTGTGGAGGTCAGCATAATTCTGGTATGACACTATGGAGAACAGCAAAAGTAGAGATAAACTGACAGGCCTGTGGGAGTGGAAAACACCTTCAGTCACATGGTAGTAGTATCCTTCTGTTTCTGGTTTGTGTGACATTTTAAACGATATAATGCAGTTCATAAATAAAGATTCTACTAAAGTTATGTTTGAGGTATGACATGCAAGACTTGGCAGGGTTGTGGAAGCAATACATGGTGGAGTCCCAACCCACTGCACAGAAGAGCTGGGACAGTGGCAGAGTCCTCCACAAAAGGCACAAACAGTGTCTGTACATTCCAAAATGGAGGCACACGAGAACCAAGGAGTTCCATAAAATGTTAGGGAGGAGAAAATTTCAGAGCGTGAAGGAGGAAAGACTGCACATGTAAGTCAGACAAGTCTTTCATGCAGGAACCCCAATTGGCATGAAAATTTTGTGACCCTGTGTTGGCCTAAGCAGCAGCAACCAGCATCATCCCACTGCACATGGCACAACTCTCAACGCAAATAGCCCAGTGTGAGGATATGAGCAGGCAGCAGCTCAGACCCAGGACAGATCAGTTAGCAGATGTATAGAAAGAGTCACGTTCCTCCAGGCCTTCCACAGGGGCTTAGGAAAGGGTAAAGAATGAGTCAAGGAGACAAGCTCAGGCAACAGAGAGAGATGACAAGCCTTGGCTGCTTGATGGGTTGACAACGCCAGCAGGACTCAGTCATCAGCTGCAAGCAGAACCCCAGACAGAGCAGCCAGATAAAGAGAACTCCGTGGGCTAGAGCTGTGTAGGAGAAGGACAGCATGAAGGAGACATTGCAATTCCTTTGTACAGAAAGGCTGAATTATGCACTGCTCCTGGGATCCAAGGGACAAAGCTAAAAGCTGTTCATGTGGCAGCAGTGAGTCTTCAGCAAGAAGCATCACAGGGCTTCAGAACAGAGATTGCTATTAGGTGGGTCACACAGAATAAACCTCTTAACTGCTACAGCCACAATTGAGAAAGCAACCAAGCAGAACATAATTTCTGCAAACCTACTTGGCTTCACTGAATTTACATCACTATATAATACAGGTCACAAACAGCAAACAATACCTTTTAACAAATGAAACATTTACACCTCTTAAAGACATTCTTGAAGTACAAGTTTGCTTCCAAGCATTAACAGGGAACAAAAGGATCCCCTTTCCTGAACCATCCATCTGCACTCACCCTCTACCCCAACAGCTGTAGGGCTTCAGTTCTGCCTAATACCTCTCCAGATTTATTGGATGCCCAGCTAGAAAGCTCTGATTGTTCCCTATTGCAGTATTTTGCCATGGGTGAGGAATGTGGGAGGGATCCATGATATTTTTATGACTATTATATGACCTTCTGTTAACTTGATGAGATGACTCATAGGGCCCTCCCTGAGAAGAGGGCAAGGATCCCTTGAAATAAATGCTCATGGAGAAACATAAAGGTCAAACCAACAGTGGAGCCTGAATGCTGGTAGGAGTTTTAATTATGAATTATTAATCTGGCTACTATAGGTTGCTATTTTGGGAGCTGCTAAATTAACAGGGAAGAAACAGGAGGATCTTCTCAAAAGATAGGGCATTTCTGCCTCCTGCCAGTAAGGGATGTGAAATTTTTAAGTCCTGGATCTGAAACAGTAGTGATTTGTGGTGCCTGGTTTATCAAGGTCATAAAGCACCAAAGCAAAACCTTGCCTCCACTTCAGTCTCTCCTCATGCCAAGGGGAAAGCTAATCCCCCAGAATCGCTCTCACCAGGACAGATTAGATTACTTTAAAATGGGTATCATCTTCCCTCAGTTCACTTTCTATGGTCTGGAGAGTAAAATTTGGTGATTTCTGATTAGAGATGTATAATGTAACATTGTCTTGTAAGAAAATGTTGCCTTGTTAAGCTGAGAGTTTTGCAAGCAAACATGAATCTAAAGAAAGAGTAACAAATTAAAAGTGGAAATATCCGATTAAGAGATCTTGAATTCATTAAAAGCTAATTTCACCTCCTCTTAAAACCTCCCTTTCCTGCCTGCCTTTCTGAAAAATGTTAAAATTTTCTTTGACTTCTATGCCAGAGTTGAAACAAAGATTTCCATAGGCTATAGGAGATTCATAACTCTGCAGTCTACACCATAGAAAATATCATACCTGTTAACTGAAAATGCTGCCATGGCTATTCCATAAAGGCATTAAACTACTGAACCAGTAAGTGAAATTTGTATCTGCTGACATTCCTGAGAGGCAAGCTAAGCCCCAGCTACTTTCAGGGCTCAGGAGACCCCAGTGTGGAAGGGAAAACCCCATTCCCAGGAGAGCAGAGCAACTGTGAGGTACTGGGGGCTTGCAGAGGGGGTGGGCTTCAGCACCTTTTCTCACCAGAGCACTGCAGTATCCCAGCCTGGACACTCAGCAATTAACTCCCTGGAAACACTGCTGTCCATGCCAACCAGATGCAAAGCCTGCCTGAACCTCAAAACCCTTCTCATTTCCCCCAGTTTTTGCCCGCAAAGCACAAAACAGGCCAGGGAGCCTTGCACCATCAACAAGATTTTTTTTTTTTTTTTTTTTGGGGGGGGGGGGAGTGTGTGTTTGTAAGTCTTTGGTTTTAATAACACCTTCAGTTTTGTAAAGAAGTAATAGAGTTACTGAGATGAAACCAATGGACTGATTTGAACCACTGGTGTTTAAAAGACTTGTGGTGAGCGTTTGGCACTCAATCACTTACTACCCAAAGTGAATTGCAGAGTTGTTTTCCTCTTTGATGGAAAAGACTGGTAGTGTTAAAATTTCCTACAGAAACAGTCTTTAGTTTATTTTCTTGATGTTTGAAAAATAGCTGATTGCATAGATACCA